>NC_086453.1:57160049-57226412 GCF_028390025.1 Pseudophryne corroboree | reverse complement strand
TACATACAGCACAGTACAGGGAGGGAGCACACACTACATACAGTACAGTACAGGGAGGGGGAGCACACACTACATACAGCACAGTACAGGGAGAGGGAGCACACACTACATACAGTACAGTACAGGGAGGGGGAGCACACACTACATACAGCACAGTACAGGGAGGGAGCACACACTACATACAGCACAGTGCAGGGAGGGAGCACACACTACATACAGCACAGTACAGGGAGGGAGGAGCACACACTACATACAGCACAGTACAGTACAGGGAGGGGGAGCACACACTACATACAGCACAGTACAGGGAGGGAGCACACACTACATACAGCATAGTACAGGGAGGGGGAGCACACACTACATACAGCACAGTACAGGGAGGGAGCACACACTACATACAGCACAGTACAGGGAGGGAGCACACACTACATACAGCACAGTACAGGGAGGGGGAGCACACACTACATACAGCACAGTACAGGGAGGGAGCACACACTACATACAGCACAGTACAGGGAGGGAGAGCACACACTACATACAGCAGAGTACAGGGAGGGAGCACACACTACATACAGCACAGTACAGGGAGGGAGCACACACTACATACAGCACAGTACAGGGAGGGAGCACACACTACATACAGCACAGTACAGGGAGGGGGAGCACACACTACATACAGCACAGTACAGGGAGGGAGCACACACTACATACAGCACAGTACAGGGAGCGAGGAGCACACACTACATACAGCACAGTACAGTACAGGGAGGGGGAGCACACACTACATATAGGCCCTCATTCCGAGTCGTTCGCTCGGTATTTTTCATCGCATCGCAGTGAAATTCCGCTTAGTGCGCATGCGCAATATTCGCACTGCGACTGCGCCAAGTATCTTTGCTATGAAGAAAGTATTTTTACTCACGGCTTTTTCATCGCTCCGGCGATCGTAATGTGATTGACAGGAAATGGGTGTTACTGGGCGGAAACACTGCGTTTTATGGGCGTGTGGCTGAAAACGCTACCGTTTCCGGAAAAAACGCAGGAGTGGCCGGAGAAACGGGGGAGTGGTTGGGCGAACGCTGGGTGTGTTTGTGACGTCAAACCAGGAACGACAAGCACTGAACTGATCGCACAGGCAGAGTAAGTGTGGAGCTACTCTAAAACTGCTAAGTAGTTTGTGATCGCAATATTGCGAATACATCGGTCGCAATTTTAAGATGCTAAGATACACTCCCAGTAGGCGGCGGCTTAGCGTGTGTAACTCTGCTAAATTCGCCTTGCGACCAATCAACTCGGAATGAGGGCCATAGCACAGTACAGGGAGGGAGGAGCACACACTACATACAGCACAGTACAGTACAGGGAGGGGGAGCACACACTACATACAGCACAGTACAGGGAGGGAGCACACACTACATACAGCATAGTACAGGGAGGGGGAGCACACACTACATACAGCACAGTACAGGGAGGGAGCACACACTACATACAGCACAGTACAGGGAGGGAGCACACACTACATACAGCACAGTACAGGGAGGGAGCACACACTTCATACAGCACAGTACAGGGAGGGAGAGCACACACTACATACAGCACAGTACAGGGAGGGAGCACACACTACATACAGCACAGTACAGGGAGGGAGCACACACTACATACAGCACAGTACAGGGAGGGAACACACACTACATACAGCACAGTACAGGGAGGGAGCACACACTACATACAGCACAGTACAGGGAGGGAGCACACACTACATACAGCAAAGTACAGGGAGGGAGCACACACTACATACAGCACAGTACAGGGAGGGAGCACACACTACATACAGCACAGTACAGGGAGGGAGCACACACTACATACAGCACAGTACAGGGAGTGAGCACACACTACATACAGCACAGTACAGGGAGGGGGAGCACACACTACATACAGCACAGTACAGGGAGGGAGCACACACTACATACAGCACAGTACAGGGAGGGAGAGCACACACTACATACAGCAGAGTACAGGGAGGGAGCACACACTACATACAGCACAGTACAGGGAGGGAGCACACACTACATACAGCACAGTACAGGGAGGGAGCACACACTACATACAGCACAGTACAGGGAGGGGGAGCACACACTACATACAGCACAGTACAGGGAGGGAGCACACACTACATACAGCACAGTACAGGGAGCGAGGAGCACACACTACATACAGCACAGTACAGGGAGGGGGAGCACACACTACATATAGCACAGTACAGGGAGGGAGGAGCACACACTACATACAGCACAGTACAGTACAGGGAGGGGGAGCACACACTACATACAGCACAGTACAGGGAGGGAGCACACACTACATACAGCACAGTACAGGGAGGGGGAGCACACACTACATACAGCACAGTACAGGGAGGGAGCACACACTACATACAGCACAGTACAGGGAGGGAGCACACACTACATACAGCACAGTACAGGGAGGGAGTACACACTTCATACAGCACAGTACAGGGAGGGAGAGCACACACTACATACAGCACAGTACAGGGAGGGAGCACACACTACATACAGCACAGTACAGGGAGGGAGCACACACTACATACAGCACAGTACAGGGAGGGAACACACACTACATACAGCACAGAACAGGGAGGGAGCACACACCACATACAGCACAGTACAGGGAGGGAGCACACACTACATACAGCACAGTACAGGGAGGGGGAGCACACACTACATACAGCACAGTACAGGGAGGGAGCACACACTACATACAGCACAGTACAGGGAGGGAGCACACACTACATACAGCACAGTACAGGGAGGGGGAGCACACACTACATACAGCACAGTACAGGGAGGGAGCACACACTACATACAGCACAGTACAGGGAGAGGGAGCACACACTAAATACAGCACAGTACAGGGAGGGAGCACACACTACATACAGCACAGTACAGGGAGGGAGCACACACTTCATACAGCACAGTACAGGGAGGGAGAGCACAGTACAGGGAGGGAGCACACACTACATACAGCACAGTACAGGGAGGGAGCACACACTACATACAGCACAGTATAGGGAGGGAGCACACACTACATACAGCACAGTACAGGGAGGGAGCACACACTACATACAGCACAGTACAGGGAGGGGGAGCACACACTACATACAGCACAGTACAGGGAGGGAGCACACACTACATACAGCACAGTACTGGGAGGGAGCACACACTACATACAGCACAGTACAGGGAGGGAGCACACACTACATACAGCACAGTACAGGGAGGGGGAGAATACACTACATACAGCACAGTACAGGGAGGGAGCACACACTACATACAGCACAGTACAGGGAGGGAGCACACACTACATACAGCACAGTACAGGGAGGGAGCACACACTACATACAGCACAGTACAGGGAGAGGGAGCACACACTACATACAGCACAGTACAGGGAGGGAGCACACACTACATACAGCACAGTACAGGGAGGGAGCACACACTACATACAGCACAGTACAGGGAGGGGGAGCACACACTACATACAGCACAGTACAGGGAGGGAGCACACACTACATACAGTACAGTACAGGGAGGGGGAGCACACACTACATACAGCACAGTACAGGGAGGGAGCACACACTACATACAGCACAGTACAGGGAGGGAGGAGCACACACTACATACAGCACAGTACAGGGAGGGAGCACACACTACATACAGCACAGTACAGGGAGGGAGCACACACTACATACAGCACAGTACAGGGAGGGAGCATACACTACATACAGCACAGTACAGGAAGGGAGCATACACTACATACAGCACAGTACAGGGAGGGAGCAGGGCACACACTACATACAGCACAGCACAGGGAGGGAGCACACACTACATACAGCACAGTACAGGGAGGGGGAGCACACACTACATACAGCACAGTACAGGGAGGGAGCACACACTACATACAGCACAGTACAGGGAGGGAGCACACACTACATACAGCACAGTACAGGGAGGGAGCACACACTTCATACAGCACAGTACAGGGAGGGAGAGCACACACTACATACAGCACAGTACAGGGAGGGAGCACACACTACATACAGCACAGTACAGGGAGGGAGCACACACTACATACAGCACAGTACAGGGAGGGAACACACACTACATACAGCACAGTACAGGGAGGAGGCACACACTACATACAGCACAGTACAGGGAGGGAGCACACACTACATACTGCACAGTACAGGGAGGAGGCACACACTACATACAGCACAGTACAGGGAGGGAGCACACACTACATACAGCACAGTACAGGGAGGGAGCACACACTACATACAGCACAGTACAGGGAGGGAGCACGCACTACATACAGCACAGTACAGGGAGGGAGCACACACGACATACAGCACAGTACAGGGAGGGGGAGCACACACTACATACAGCACAGTACAGGGAGGGAGCATACACTACATACAGCACAGTACAGGGAGGGAGCATACACTACATACAGCACAGTACAGGGAGGGAGCAGGGCACACACTACATACAGCACAGTATAGGGAGGGAGCACACACTACATACAGCACAGTACAGGGAGGGAGCACACACTACATACAGCACAGTACAGGGAGGGAGCACACACTACATACAGCACAGTACTGGGAGGGAGCACACACTACATACAGCACAGTACAGGGAGGGAGCACACACTCCATACAGCACAGTACAGGGAGGGGGAGAATACACTACATACAGCACAGTACAGGGAGGGAGCACACACTACATACAGCACAGTACAGGGAGGGAGCACAGACTACATACAGCACAGTACAGGGAGGGAGCACACACTACATACAGCACAGTACAGGGAGAGGGAGCACACACTACATACAGCACAGTACAGGGAGGGAGCACACACTACATACAGCACAGTACAGGGAGGGGGAGCACACACTACATACAGCACAGTACAGGGAGGGAGCACACACTACATACAGTACAGTACAGGGAGGGGGAGCACACACTACATACAGCACAGTACAGGGAGGGAGCACACACTACATACAGCACAGTACAGGGAGGGAGGAGCATACACTACATACAGCACAGTACAGGGAGGGAGCACACACTACATACAGCACAGTACAGGGAGGGAGCACACACTACATACAGTACAGGGAGGGAGCATACACTACATACACACTACATACAGCACAGTACAGGGAGGGAGCATACACTACATACAGCACAGTACAGGGAGGGAGCATACACTACATACAGCACAGTACAGGGAGGGAGCAGGGCACACACTACATACAGCACAGCACAGGGAGGGAGCACACACTACATACAGCACAGTACAGGGAGGGGGAGCACACACTACATACAGCACAGTACAGGATGGGAGCACACACTACATACAGCACAGTACAGGGAGGGAGCACACACTACATACAGCACAGTACAGGGAGGGAGCACACACTTTATACAGCACAGTACAGGGAGTGAGAGCACACACTACATACAGCACAGTACAGGGAGGGAGAGCACACTACATACAGCACAGTACAGGGAGGGAGCACACACTACATACAGCACAGTACAGGGAGGGAACACACACTACATACAGCACAGTACAGGGAGGAGGCACACACTACATTCAGCACAGTACAGGGAGGGAGCACACACTACATACAGCACAGTACAGGGAGGGAGCACACACTACATACAGCACAGTACAGGGAGGGAGCACACACTACATACAGCACAGTACAGGGAGGGAGCACACACGACATACAGCACAGTACAGGGAGGGGGAGCACACACTACATACAGCACAGTACAGGGAGGGAGCACACACTACATACAGCACAGTACAGGGAGAGGGAACACACACTACATACAGCACAGTACAGGGAGGGGGAGCACACACTACATACATCACAGTACAGGGAGGGAGCACACACTACATTCAGCACAGTACAGGGAGGGAACACACACTACATACAGCACAGTATAGGGAGGGGGAGCACACACTACATACAGCACAGTACAGGGAGGGAGCACACACTACATACAGCACAGTACAGGGAGGGAAAGCACACTACATTCAGCACAGTACAGGGAGGGAGCACACACTACATACAGCACAGTACAGGGAGGGGGAGCACACACTACATACAGCACAGTACAGGGAGGGAGCACACACTTCATACAGCACAGTACAGGGAGGGAGAGCACACACTACATACAGCACAGTACAGGGAGGGAGCACACACTACATTTAGCACAGTACAGGGAGGGAGCACACACTACATACAGCATAGTACAGGGAGGGGGCACACACTACATACAGCACAGTACAGGGAGGGAGCACACACTACATACAGCATAGTACAGGGAGGGGGCACACACTACATACAGCACAGTACAGGGAGGGAGCAGGGCACACACTACATACAGCACAGTACAGGGAGGGAGCACACACTACACACAGCACAGTACAGGGTGGGGGAGCACACACTACATACAGCACAGTACAGGGAGGGAGCACACACTACATACAGCACAGTACAGGGAGGGAGCACACACTACATACAGCACAGTACAGGGAGGGAGCATACACTAAATACAGCACAGTACAGGGAGGGAGCATACACTACATACAGCACAGTACAGGGAGGGAGCAGGGCACACACTACATACAGCACAGTACAGGGAGGGAGCACACACTACATACAGCACAGTACAGGGAGGGAGCACACACTACATACAGCACAGTACAGGGAGGGGGAGCACACACTACATACAGCACAGTACAGGGAGGGAGCACACACTACATACAGCACAGTACTGGGAGGGAGCACACACTACATACAGTACAGTACAGGGAGGGAGTACACACTACATACAGCACAGTACAGGGAGGGGGAGAATACACTACATACAGCACAGTACAGGGAGGGAGCACACACTACATACAGCACAGTACAAGGAGGGAGCACACACTACATACAGCACAGTACAGGGAGGGAGCACACACTACATAGAGCACAGTACAGGGAGAGGGAGCACACACTACATACAGCACAGTACAGGGAGGGAGCACACACTACATACAGCACAGTACAGGGAAGGAGCACACACTACATACAGCACAGTACAGTGAGGGAGCACACACTACATACAGCACAGTACAGGGAGGGAGCACACACTACATACAGCACAGTACAGGGAGGGGGAGCACACACTACATACAGCACAGTACGGGGAGGGAGCACACACTACATACAGTACAGTACAGGGAGGGGGAGCACACACTACATACAGCACAGTACAGGGAGGGAGCACACACTACATACAGCACAGTCAGGGCCGGCAAGAGAAATATTGGGGCCCGGTACACCAATTTCTCCGGGGCCCCCCACCCTGCCTTGACTCCTCCCCCCCCTTATAAAGCACAAAGTCGCTGTAAAAAAATTATATATATATATATATATACACACACATATACTGTATATATATATATATATATATATAAAATATACAGTATATATATTATAATTTATACATATATATACACACACATATATATATATGGTCCTTGTATGGGCGGCATACAAGGACCATGGCCCTCATTCCGAGTCGTTCGCTCGGTAATTTTCATCGCATCGCAGTGAAATTCCGCTTAGTACGCATGCGCAATATTCGCACTGCGACTGCGCCAAGTAATTTAACAATGAAGATAGTATTTTTACTCACGGCTTTTTCTTCGCTCCGGCGATCGTAATGTGATTGACAGGAAATGGGTGTTACTGGGCGGAAACACGGCGTTTTATGGGCGTGTGGATAAAAACGCTACCGTTTACGGAAAAAACGCAGGAGTGGCCGGAGAAACGGGGGAGTGTCTGGGCGAACGCTGGGTGTGTTTGTGACGTCAAACCAGGAACGACAAGCACTGAACTGATCGCAGATGCCGAGTAAGTCTGAAGCTACTCTGAAACTGCTACGAGGTGTGTAATCGCAATATTGCGAACACATCGTTCGCAATTTTAAGAAGCTAAGATTCACTCCCAGTAGGCGGCGGCTTAGCATGTGTAACTCTGCTAAAATCGCCTTGCGAGCGATCAACTCGGAATGAGGGCCCATATACACAGATGCAGATCTGAGGGGAGGGCACCGGAGCAAGGTGAACGGAAGTCTGGAGTGCCAGGGACATTTTTTGTATATATATATATATATATATATATATATATATATATATATATATACACATAGAACTCACCATACACACATTTATATAGAATAATATGGCAGTACCTTGACATAGTATACAGTATGACGGGCTGTGAGGGTGCCATCCAGGCACGTAGGGAGCAGGGTTGGACAGAGGTAGTGCTGCGGGCAGCTGCTATAAGGAGCCCTGACTCACACAGTCAGTGTAGCCTGTGTTTGCTGCTCTGCTGCCCGGCTCTTCAGCGGCAGCGGCAGCAGATCGTCAGACAGGGACGGGGCGGCAGAGAGGCATGCCGCAAGCATAATGAAGGCAACAAAGCGAAGACCAACCAGACCAAGCAAGTGATGGGGCCAGGGCCGGTGCTAGGGTGTTCGGCGCCCCCCTGCAAACTATAAATTTGCGCCCTCCCATATTCCTTTGGCGCGCAGCGGGAAAAGGGGTGTGGTCTCACAAGTAAGGGGCATAGCCACACAATAGTACCCCCATTCAAAATTACGCCACAATGTAGCACAATCTTATTCATCTTATACGTAATGCCCCACAAGTAGTAGTAGCGTCCTTATATGTAATGCACCCCAGTAGTAGTAGCATCCCTATGCATAATGCCCCCCCAGTAGTAGTAGCATCCTTATACATAGTGCACCCCCAGTAGTAGGAGCGTCCTTATACGTAAGGCCCCCCAAGTAGTAGTAGTATTGTTATATGTAATGCCCCCCAAGTAATAGTAGCATCCTATACATAATGCCCCCCCCCCCCAAGTAGTAGTATCGTCCTCATACGTAATGACCCCCCTAGTAGTAGCGTTGTTACACGTAATGGCCCCCCCATTAGTAGCGTTGTTACACGTAATGGCCCCCCCCATTAGTAGCGACGTTACACGTAATGCCCCCCCTGTAGTAGTAGCGTCCTTAAAGCACACATAAACGCACACAGACATATCACACACACACACACACACACACACACACACACACACACACACACACACACACACACAATACACACACACTTCCCTCTCACCCTTCACTTACCTAAGCCAGTCTCCCTCTGAGTCTGTACACTATAGCAGCCTGGTCTGTGTAGCTCCGCCCCCTTCTGTCCCATTTAGCCCCGCCCCTTCCGTCCCGTGTAGCTCCGCCCCCTTTTGTCCCATACACAGCGCTGTCCTGTCACACAGGTGAGGGGAGGGGAGCGGAGGGAGGAGGATTTTAATGCTACAAGCGCCGCTGCCAGTGCCTGTCATACAGGCACAGCAGCAGCAGCAGCAGTGGGGACAGGACGGCGCAGCAGGGAAGGAATGCAGAGCAGGGGGAGCGCCTCTCCGTCCCAGCGCCTCCCTGCACTGCATCCCTTCGCTGAGCAGGTAGCGCCGGGCCTGGATGGGGCCCCCCTGAAGCTCGGGGCCCGGGAGGGTTGTCCCCTTTGACCCCCCCTGTCGCCGGGCCTGAGCACAGTACAGGGAGGGAGGAGCACACACTACATACAGCACAGTACAGGGAGGGAGCACACACTACATACAGCACAGTACAGGGAGAGAGCACACACTACATACAGCACAGTACAGGGAGAGAGCACACACTACATACAGCACAGTACAGGGAGGGGGAGCACACACTACATACAGAACAGTACAGGGAGGGAGCACACACTACATACAGCACAGTACAGGGAGGGAGCCTACACTACATACAGCACAGTACAGGGAGAGAGCACACACTACATACAGCACAGTACAGGGAGGGAGCCTACACTACATATAGCACAGTACAGGGAGGGAGCATAAACTACATACAGCACAGTACAGGGAGGGAGCAGGGCACACACTACATACAGCACAGTACAGGGAGGGAGCACACACTACATACAGCACAGTACAGGGAGGGAGCACACACTACATACAGCACAGTACAGGGAGGGGGAGCACACACTACATACAGCACAGTACAGGGAGGGAGCACACACTACATACACATACCCTCCAACATTTTACACTGAAAAATCGGTACAAACCCGAAAAAGGGGCGTGACCGTGGGTAAAGGGGGCGTGGTCACGCCCCTTTTCTTATACTTTCAATGGAAGTTTGAAGAGCCAAAAATCGGTACAGACCATGAAAAAAAGGTACTGTACCTATTAAAAAGGTACAGTTGGAGGGTATGCATACAGCACAGTACTGGGAGGGAGCACACACTACATACAGCACAGTACAGGGAGGGAGCACACACTACATACAGCACAGTACAGGGAGGGGGAGAATACACTACATACAGCACAGTACAGGGAGGGAGCACACACTACATACAGCACAGTACAGGGAGGGAGCACACACTACATATAGCACAGTACAGGGAGAGGGAGCACACACTACATACAGCACAGTACAGGGAGGGAGCACACACTACATACAGCACAGTACAGGGAGGGAGCACACACTACATACAGCACAGTACAGGGAGGGAGCACACACTACATACAGCACAGTACAGGGAGGGAGGAGCACACACTACATACAGCACAGTACAGTACAGGGAGGGGGAGCACACACTACATACAGCACAGTACAGGGAGGGAGCACACACTACATACAGCATAGTACAGGGAGGGGGAGCACACACTACATACAGCACAGTACAGGGAGGGAGCACACACTACATACAGCACAGTACAGGGAGGGAGCACATACTACATACAGCACAGTACAGGGAGGGAGCACACACTACATACAGCACAGTACAGGGAGGGGGAGCACACACTACATACAGCACAGTACAGGGAGGGAGCACACACTACATACAGCACAGTACAGGGAGGGAGATCACACACTACATACAGCAGAGTACAGTGAGGGAGCACACACTACATACAGCACAGTACAGGGAGGGAGCACACACTACATACAGCACAGTACAGGGAGGGGGAGCACACACTACATACAGCACAGTACAGGGAGGGAGCACACACTACATACAGTACAGTACAGGGAGGGGGAGCACACACTACATACAGCACAGTACAGGGAGGGAGCACACACTACATACAGCACAGTACAGGGAGGGAGGAGCACACACTACATACAGCACAGTACAGTACAGGGAGGGGGAGCACACACTACATACAGCACAGTACAGGGAGGGAGGAGCACACACTACATACAGCACAGTACAGTACAGGGAGGGGGAGCACACACTACATACAGCACAGTACAGGGAGGGAGCACACACTACATACAGCATAGTACAGGGAGGGGGAGCACACACTACATACAGCACAGTACAGGGAGGGAGCACACACTACATACAGCACAGTACAGGGAGGGAGCACACACGACATACAGCACAGTACAGGGAGGGAGCACACACTTCATACAGCACAGTACAGGGAGGGAGAGCACACACTACATACAGCACAGTACAGGGAGGGAGCACACACTACATACAGCACAGTACAGGGAGGGAGCACACACTACATACAGCACAGTACAGGGAGGGAACACACACTACATACAGCACAGTACAGGGAGGGAGCACACACTACATACAGCACAGTACAGGGAGTGAGCACACACTACATACAGCACAGTACAGGGAGGGAGCACACACTACATACAGCACAGTACAGGGAGGGAACACACACGACATACAGCACAGTACAGGGAGGGGGAGCACACACGACATACAGCACAGTACAGGGAGGGAGCACACACTACATACAGCACAGTACAGGGACAGGGAGCACACACTACATACAGCACAGTACAGGGAGGGGGAGCACACACTACATACAGCACAGTACAGGGAGGGAGCACACACTACATTCAGCACAGTGCAGGGAGGGAGCACACACTACATACAGCACAGTACAGGGAGGGGGAGCACACACTACATACAGCACAGTACAGGGAGGGAGCACACACTACATACAGCACAGTACAGGGAGGGAGAGCACACACTACATACAGCACAGTACAGGGAGTGAGCACACACTACATACAGCACAGTACAGGGAGGGATCACACACTACATACAGCACAGTACAGGGAGGGGGCACACACTACATACAGCACAGTACAGGTAGGGAACACACACTACATACAGCACAGTACAGGGAGGGAGCATACACTACATACAGCACAGTACAGGGAGGGAGCACACACTACATACAGCACAGTACAGGGAGGGAGCACACACTACATACAGCACAGTACAGGGAGGGAGCACACACTATATACAGCACAGTACAGGGAGGGGGCACACACTACATACAGCACTGTACAGGGAGGGAGCACACACTACATACAGCACAGTACAGGGAGTGAGCACACACTACATACAGCACAGTACAGGGAGGGAGCACACACTACACACAGCACAGTACAGGGAGGGAGCACACACTACACACAGCACAGTACAGGGATCGGGAGCACACAATACATACAGCACAGTACAGGGAGGGAGCACAAATTACATACAGCACAGTACAGGGAGGGAGCACACACTACATACAGCACAGTACAGGGAGGGAGCACACACTACATACAGCACAGTACAGGGAGGGAGCACACACTACATACAGCACAGTACAGGGAGGGAGCACACACTACATACAGCACAGTACAGGGAGGGAGCACACACTACATACAGCACAGTACAGGGAGGGAGCACACACTACATACAGCACAGTACAGGGAGGGAGAGCACACACTACATACAGCACAGTACAGGGAGGGAGCACACACTACATACAGCACAGTACAGGGAGGGAGCACACACTACATACAGCATAGTACAGGGAGGGGGCACACACTACATACAGCACAGTACAGGGAGGGAACACACACTACATACAGCACAGTACAGGGAGGGAGCACACACTACATACAGCACAGTACAGGGAGGGAGCACACACTACATACAGCACAGTACAGGGAGGATGAGCACCAGTGGCGTAAGTTCGTCCTAGACGCCCGGAGGCAATATAAATACAGGTGCCCCCCTATATAGAGGCAAAAAAATAAAATTATATATATATATATATATATATATATATATACACACATACACACACACCACACCAATATTGATCCTGCAGGCTATATATATATAGGCAGAATGAGGGGTCATTGTATATATGAGGCGGGATGAGGCAGAATGGGGGTCATTGTATATATGACAAAAATGCAGATTCATTAAACGGGCATTGAAACGTTGCACTACTTCAATTGGTGTCAGTGTGCAAATCATTGGAGTGCCGCACCACCTCTATTTTGCTAAACTACTTTGCTGTGAGGGCACCCAATGTATTAGTCTATTATGTGGCTGTGCCAGACCCCTACCTCTATCTATATATACAAACATACATACAGTATACTAGCAGTGCACTTATACAGGGAGAAAGGGAGCATAGATGGATACCTTGTGTAGTGAAAGAAGGCTCTACTCTCCTCCCCAATTACCGGAGGCAGAGTGCAATTAGGAAGTGGAATACAAGGCAAGCGTGGTACCAGCTCTTAAACTCCGCCTCGCACGTGTGTCCATCCATCCCGTCCCCCCCTTCCCCACAGCAGCGGGGCAACGGTAGCAGCAGCTCCTCTCCTACCTCCCACAGCAGGCGCTCACCAGCGTACTCTCCTGGGGTTTGCGCTGTGGTGGCGGCTTACAGGAATGAGTCAGTTCAGTGACGTAACTAGAAATTTTTCTCCCCCAAGCCAAAAAATTATTTGCCCCCCCCCCCCCCCCCCCCTCCATAATTGGCAGTATAGAGTGTGTGGCTTCGTTGGGATGGCTTACCATAAAGGGGCGTGACATTGCAGGAAAAGACTGCGTTATACCCCAGTTTTCCAACCTGCACGCCCAGACGGGAAAGAAAAATAATCCTGATTCATGCCCCTTACATTATTTGTAATTTTTCCTCCTTATAGTAATGCCCAGTATACATTATGCCACATACTGCAGTGGCCCTTAGACATTATGCCACACACAATAATGCACATGACACAATATGCACACACCATAATGCCCACGACACATTATGCCACACACCGTAATGCCCCCGACACATTATGACAGGAATCGCAATGCCCGTTATACATTATGCTACACACTGCAATGCCCCTGATACATTATACCACACACCGTAATGCCTGTGACACATTATGACAGGAATCACAATGCCCATTATACATTATGCTACACACTGCAATGCCCTTGATACATTATAGCACATACAATGTCTTTGACACAGTATAACACACACCACAATGAGCCTGAGACATTATACCACATATCACAATGCCCGCGATATAGTATACCATACACCGTAATGCCCGACACATTATGACACACACCGCAATGTCCGTGATACATTATGCCACACACCGTAATGCCCATTACACATTAAGTTCTACAGTAAGGCTTCTAATTACTTTTAAATTACCTGCTCGTTGCCAGGGGTTTCATGCTCTTGGTTCCATGCACGGTGCCAGGGGTTTTCATGCTCAGGGTGTCATGCTCGTTGCCAGGGGTTTCATGCACTGGGTGTCATGCTCGTTGCCAGCGGTTCCATGCACGGTGCCAGGGGATTTCATGCTCAGGGTGTCATGCTCGTTGCCAGGGGGTTCATGCACTGGGTGTCATGCTCGTTGCTAGGGGGTAGTGCTTGTTGCTAGGGCCGTGCTCCCAGTGCCACATATGCCCCCAGTGCCAGATATTCCCCCAGTGTCAGGTATATGCCTCCAGTGCCAGGTACATGCCCCCAGTGCCAAATATACCCCCCCCCCCCCAGTGCCACATATGCCCCCTCAGTGCCTGCTCCCCCCAGTGCCAAATATTCCACCACAGTGCCACATATGCCCCCTCAGTGCCTACTCCCCCACAGTGCCAGCTATATGCCCCCAGTGCCTGATATTCCTCCACAGTGCCAGGCATATGCCCCCAGTGCCAGATATTCCCCCCACAGGGCCAGGTATATGCCCCCAGTGCCAGATCTTCCCCCACAGTGCCAGGTGTATGCCCCCAGTGCCAGATATTCCCCCACAGGGCCAGGTATATGCCCCCAGTGCCAGATCTTCCCCCCACAGTGCCAGGTATATGCCCCCAGTGCCAGATATTCCCCCACAGGGCCAGGTATATGCACCCAGTGCCAGGTATATGCCCCCAGTGCCAGATATTCCCCCACAGGGCCAGGTATATGCCCCCAGTGTCAGATCTTCCCCCACAGTGCCAGGTATATGCCACCAGTGCCAAATATATCCCTCTCCCCAGTGCCACATATGCCCCCCGCCCCAGTGCCAGGTATATGCCCCCCAGTGCCAGGTATATGCCCCCCAGTGCCAGGTCTTCCCCCACAGTGCCAGGTATATGCCCCCCAGTGCCAGGTGTATGCCCCCCAGTGCCAGGTCTTCACCCCCAGTGCCAGGTATATGCCCCCCAGTGCCAGGTATATGCCCCCCAGTGCCAGGTCTTCCCCCACAGTGCCATGTATATGCCCCCCCAGTGCCAGGTATATGCCCCCCAGTGCCAGGTCTCCCCCCCCCCCTCCCTCCCTCGTGCCAGGTATATGCCCCCCAGTGCCAGGTATATGCCCCCAGTGCCTGCCCCCCCTTGTGTTGGAGGGACACGGAGCGCATAGAGCGTCTCTCCTGTGTCCCTCCCTGGCTCTCTCCCCCGGCTGGTCTAATACAGGAAGTGCCGGTTCGTGAGCCAATCAGAGCTCACGAACGGCACTTCCTGTATTAGACCGCCGGGGGAGAGAGCCAGGGAGGGACACAGGAGAGACGCTCTATGCGCTCCGTGTCCCTCCAACACAGCAGGGAGGGAGACCGCAGATTGACATGCGGACGCTCGTCCGCGTGTCAATCTGTGTAAAGTCAGTGGGCGCTGCGAGGCGCCCTCTTCAGGTTAGGAGCCCGGCGGCAGCCGACTCCGCTGCCTCCGGGACTTCCGCCCCTGATGAGCACACACTACATACAGCACAGTACAGGGAGGGAGCACACACTACATACAGCACAGTACAGGGAGGGGGAGCACACACTACATACAGCACAGTACAGGGAGGATGAGCACACACTACATACAGCACAGTCCAGGGAGGGAGCACACACTACATACAGCACAGTACAGGGAGGGAGCACACACTACATACAGCACAGTACAGGGATGGAGCACACACTACATACAGCACAGTACAGGGAGGGAGCACACACTACATACAGCACAGTACAGGGAGGGAGCACACACTACATGCAGCACAGTACAGGGAGGGGGCACACACTACATACAGCACAGTACAGGGAGGGAGCACACACTACATACAGCACAGTACAGGGAGGGAACACACACTACATACAGCACAGTACAGGGAGGGAGCACACACTACATACAGCACAGTACAGGGAGGGAGCACACACTACATACAGCACAGTACAGGGAGGGAGCACACACTACATACAGCACAGTACAGGGAGGGAGCACACACTACATACAGCACAGTACAGGGATCGGGAGCACACAATACATACAGCACAGTACAGGGAGGGAGCACACATTACATACAGCACAGAGGGAGCACACACTACATACAGCACAGTACAGGGAGGGAGCACACACTACATACAGCACAGTACAGGGAGGGAGCACACACTACATACAGCACAGTAAAGGGAGGGGGAGCACACACTACATACAGCACAGTACAGGGAGGGAGCACACACTACATACAGCACAGTACAGGGAGGGAGCACACACTACATACAGCACAGTACAGGGAGGGGGAGCACACACTACATACAGCACAGTACAGGGAGGGAGCACACACTACATACAGCACAGTACAGGGAGGGAGCACACACTACATACAGCACAGTACAGGGAGGGAGCACACACATGTAGTGAAACACAGGCAGGGGTGTATCTACCCATTGGCCAGGATGGCACTCGCCAGGGGCGCCAGCCAAGTAGGGGGCACCACCTGATGGTGCCAACCTCGGCCAATGGGTGGAATCTCTTAAGCCGTAGTGTCTGGCAATACCTGGCGGAGGATTGCTCAGCAGGCAGGAGCTGGCGCCGGTGTCCAGCACCACAATGCACTACAGGGAAGTGAATGCACTTCAGAAACTGAAAATAAACTACAACTCCCAGCAATTCTTGCTGTCGGGAGCTACTGGTGGCAAGGGCTGCTGGGAGCTGTAGTTTATTTTCAGTTTCTTCACGTAGTTTGGTGTGGTGCAGGACCCTGGCGCAAGCTCCTGCCTGCTGAGCGATCCTCCGCCCTCCATCCCAGGCAGCTCGGCACAGCAGGTATTGCCAGGCACTTACGGCTATCTTCTGGGATGTTGTGGGTAGGGGACTAGAACTATGTGCTGTGTGGGGAGGCTATGTATGTGCTGGGAGTGGGGGAGACTACTACTATGTGCTAAGGGCAGGCTACAGCTATGTGCTGGGAGGGGGATGGGGACTTTGGCTATGTGCTTGGGGAGGTGAGGGGCTATGGCTATCTATGCTGGCAGGGAACTATTGTTATGTGATGGGAAGGGGGTGGGGACTACTGTATGACTGTGTTGGGAGAGGTGGAGACTACAGCTTTGTGCTGGGGGGACTATGGCTATTGCTTGGAGAGGTGGGGCTATGGCTATTTACTGGGAGGGGACTATGGCTATGTGCTGGGATGGGGACTATGACTATATGACTGTGGGGGCTTTTCTGGCACTGTGGGGGCATATGTGTATCTGGCACCATGGGGGCATATCTGGCACTGTGGGGGCATGTGTATCTGGCAACGTGGGGACATATCTGGCACTGTGGGGGCATATGTGTATCTGGCACTGTGGGGGCATATCTAGCACTGTGGGGGCATATCTGGCACTGTGGGGGCATATCTAGAACTGTAGGGGCATATCTCGTACTGTGGGAGCATATGTTAATCTGGCACTGTGGGGGAATATGTGTATCTGGCACTGTGGGGGCATATGTGTATCTATCACTATGGGGGGCATATGTGTATCTGGCACTATGGGGGGCATATGTGTATCTGGCACTGCACTATTGGGGTCATATGTGTATCACACACCTATTTTCATTGGCCACGCCCCATGTGGCATGTAGCCACGGTGCGCGCACACAGTACCACTAAGATTTATTTTCTACTTGCACCACTGGGTAGTGCCCTGCACTGCACTTCTTTGCACTACTATTTGATTATACTACCTAGCCTTGGGTGGCATTCACTGGCGTTTCTATAATGGGTGCAGTGTGTGCGGTGCACACGGGCCCCTGAGTCCAGAGGGAGCCCCCACCGCACACACTGCACCCATTTGTAAAATACTTACCCCACCGAAGTCCAGCGCCAGCATCCGTAGCGCCACTAGAACACAGTGAATATGGCCCAGCGGCCATTTTCACGGCATTCTGTGCATGCGCAGTAGAGAGATCTCAGGGAAAATGTCCGCCGCACTATTTTCCCGAAGACCTGCGCATGCGCAGTAGAGTCTGAGCCCTCTAGTGCTCAGACTCTACAGCGCTCCAGGCAGAGAGGAGGGGGCCCGACGGAGGAGGCTGAACATGGTCCTCCTCCTCTCTTAAAACGACCCTGGTGGCATTGCCTCCTCAGCGAGGCCAGGCACTGCTGATGTCTCCTCAGTGTTTTAAGAATTACTGTGTGGGCATAATGTGTAAAGGGAACGGCTACTGTGTGGGCATAATGTGTATAAGGGTTATTACTGTGTAGCGTAATTTGAATCGGGGGTACTATTGTATGGTCATGCCCCTTTCCCACAAGATCATGTCCCTTTTTTGCACATGCAGCTTCCCTATTTCAAATATGGGGGGCGCCAGTCCCTTAGTTTGCCAGGGGTGCCCAGACCCCTGGATACACCCCTGAACACAGGCACAGGGGACCAGTGCATCAGAATCTGTCCAAGTGGCCAATCTGCCCCTGATTACATACATAGCCACCACATCACACGTATAGCACTGCATTACATGTATTGCACCGCACCAGTAGCGGATCTTGCCAGTGGCGGATCTAGACTTAACTTTCAGGGGGGGGGCGGTTTAAGAATGATGACTCCTCCCCCTAATCATAGCCCCTCCCACTTAGTAATGCCCTTCCCGTTCGCTTCTAAATTTCCTATTGTTGCCATTACTAATAAAATGTTGCCAATTAGTGGAGAGAACCCTGCGCACTGGTGATACAGACTGGCGAATCGCCATTCCTTCCATCAGGGGTGGTAGAGGCTAAGACAGTAGGGCAATTTAAACATGCATGGGATAGACATAAGGATATTCTTACAAAGAAATAAGGATCAGATAAGGTTAGAGATAAAAAATAATGTAAAAAAAAAAAAAAGGGGCAGACTAGATGGGCCAAGTGGTTCTTATCTGCCGACAAATTCTGTTTCTACAGCACACAGAATGAGACGAAATTCACATTATAGCACACTGTATGAGCTGAAATTCACATTGTAGCACACAGTATGATCCAAAATTCACATTATAGCACACTGAATGAGCCGAAATTCACATTATAGCACACAGAATGAGCCAAAATTCACATTATAGCACACTGAATGAGCCGAAATTCACATTATAGCACGCAGAATGAGCCAAAATTCACGTTATAGCACGCAGAATGAGCCAAAATTCACATTATAGCACACTGTATGAGCTGAAATTCACATTGTAGCACACAGTATGATCCAAAATTCACATTATAGCACACCGAATGAGTCGAAATTCACATTGTAGCACACAGTATGATCCAAAATTCACATTATAGCACACTGTATGAGCCGAAATTCACATTATAGCACGCAGAATGAGCCAAAATTCACGTTATAGCACGCAGAATGAGCCAAAATTCACATTATAGCACGCAGAATGAGCCAAAATTCACATTATAGCACACTGAATGAGCCGAAATTCACATCATAGCACAATGTATGAGCCGAAATTCACATTACAGCATGTAGAATGAGCCGAAATTCACATTACAGTACACTGAATGAGCCAAAATAATGCAGGGACATATACACTTTAGTTAGGAGAAGAGGGGGGAGACATGGAACACAGGCACTTTAGCTAGGAGCGGAAAGGGGAGACATGGAACACAGAGGGGGCACACACACACACCTACTTTAGTTTGGAGGGTAGGAGACATGGCATACACTGACAGTGACACCTGCTGCAGCCAGCAGCATGAGGAGTCGGATGGAGGCCGGGTGCCGCCGCGGCATTGGGAACGAGGTGGAGAGCGGTGCGCGCGGCGGGGGACGGGGAGAGAGAGAGAGCGTCCTGACGCGCATACAGGAAGGAGGGGGCGTGGTCAGAACAGAGGCCGCTCAGCCGCTGTATGCGCGTCAGGACGCTCTCTCTCTCTCCCCTTCCCCCGCCGCGCTGCACCGCTCTCCACCTCGTTCCCAACACCGCGGCGGGACCCGGCCTCTATCCCGGTGCCGGTATGTGTAGGGGGGGCGTTCGCCCTAATCGCCCCCCGCTAAATCCGCCACTGGATCTTGCCATGGGCAAGCAGGCTTTTTGCCTGGGGTGCCTCTGTCCTGAGGGCGCCGCCGTCGCGGCAAGATCCGCTACTGATGCCGTGCGGTGCGCGATGATGTCAGGCGCACCGCATGGCTTTGTGAAAGCGGATATAGACGCTAGAGGTCATAATTGACCTCTAGTGTCTGTGCGGTGCTATGGGAGAGACGTCATGAGTGGCGCCGGCAGCCGGAGACGGAGGGCAGCAGCATTCGGGAAGCAGGAGCGGGGCTGGTGAGTATTTTTTTATTTTGGTTAGCAGCGCTACTAGGGGCATTAATACAGCGGGCACAGCTACAGGAGGCACATTACTGGGGTAAAATTAATGGGGGCATAAGTACTGAGGGCACAGTACTGGGGGCACAGTACTGGGGGCAAAACTAATGGAGGCACAACTACTGAGGGCACAGCTACAGGGGGCAAAACTAATGGGGGCACAGCTACAGGGTGCATTACTGTGACCACGCCCCAGAGCCGGCGCTAGCCACTCAGCCGCTCCTGCAAAGCAGGGATGCGCAAGACCAAAGAGGCGCTCTCCCCGTTCTGCTGCTGCTGGCTGCCACTACGTCTGTCACACTGTGACAGACGCAGGCTGCGTGAAGCTCGGGCGCCGGCAGCGTGGAGCGCGGCTCCTGCTCGATCCCTCCCTCCTCTCTCCTCCCTCCTCCTACTCATCGCATCAGCGCTGAGAGCACTGTGCGTTGATCTGTCCATGGTGAGTACCGCACTCCCCCCTCTCTCCCCTTCTCCTGTGGACATTAGTGTAAGGGGCAAGTCAAGTGTTGCACTACTACTGTGGATGTTCTTGTGCAGCATGACTACTATGGGCTGTTCTGTGTGGCACGACTATTGTGGGTGTTGTGTGGCACGACTACTGTGGGCATTATGTGTGGCACGACCAGGCCCGGCGACAGGGGGGGTCAAAGGGGACAACCCTCCTGGGCCCCGAGCTTCAGGGGGGCCCCATCCAGGCCCGGCGCTACCCGCTCAGCGAAGGGATGCAGTGCAGGGAGGCGCTGGGACGGAGAGGCGCTCCCCCTGCTCTGCATTCCTTCCCTGCTGCGCCGTCCTGTCCCCACTGCTGCTGCTGCTGCTGTGCCTGTATGACAGGCACTGGCAGCGGCGCTTGTAGCATTAAAATCCTCCTCCCTCCGCTCCCCTCCCCTCACCTGTGTGACAGGACAGCGCTGTGTATGGGACAAAAGGGGGCGGAGCTACACGGGACGGAAGGGGCGGGGCTAAATGGGACAGAAGGGGGCGGAGCTACACAGACCAGGCTGCTATAGTGTACAGACTCAGAGGGAGACTGGCTTAGGTAAGTGAAGGGTGAGAGGGAAGTGTGTGTGTATTGTGTGTGTGTGTGTGTGTGTGTGTGTGTGTGTGTGTGTGTGTGTGTGTGTGTGTGTGTGTGATATGTCTGTGTGCGTTTATGTGTGCTTTAAGGACGCTACTACTACAGGGGGGGCATTACGTGTAACGTCGCTACTAATGGGGGGGGCCATTACGTGTAACAACGCTACTAATGGGGGGGCCATTACGTGTAACAACGCTACTACTAGGGGGGTCATTACGTATGAGGACGATACTACTACTTGGGGGGGGGGGGCATTATGTATAGGATGCTACTATTACTTGGGGGGCATTACATATAACAATACTACTACTACTTGGGGGGCCTTACGTATAAGGACGCTCCTACTACTGGGGGTGCACTATGTATAAGGATGCTACTACTACTGGGGGGGCATTATGCATAGGGATGCTACTACTACTGGGGTGCATTACATATAAGGACGCTACTACTACTTGTGGGGCATTACGTATAAGATGAATAAGATTGTGCTACATTGTGGCGTAATTTTGAATGGGGGTACTATTGTGTGGCTATGCCCCTTACTTGTGAGACCACACCCCTTTTCCCGCTGCGCGCCAAAGGAATATGGGAGGGCGCAAATTTATAGTTTGCAGGGGGGCGCCGAACACCCTAGCACCGGCCCTGGCCCCATCACTTGCTTGGTCTGGTTGGTCTTCGCTTTGTTGCCTTCATTATGCTTGCGGCATGCCTCTCTGCCGCCCCGTCCCTGTCTGACGATCTGCTGCCGCTGCCGCTGAAGAGCCGGGCAGCAGAGCAGCAAACACAGGCTACACTGACTGTGTGAGTCAGGGCTCCTTATAGCAGCTGCCCGCAGCACTACCTCTGTCCAACCCTGCTCCCTACGTGCCTGGATGGCACCCTCACAGCCCGTCATACTGTATACTATGTCAAGGTACTGCCATATTATTCTATATAAATGTGTGTATGGTGAGTTCTATGTGTATATATATATATATATATATATATATACACAAAAAATGTCCCTGGCACTCCAGACTTCCGTTCACCTTGCTCCGGTGCCCTCCCCTCAGATCTGCATCTGTGTATTGTATATGGGCCCTCATTCCGAGTTGATCGCTCGCAAGGCGATTTTAGCAGAGTTACACATGCTAAGCCGCCGCCTACTGGGAGTGAATCTTAGCTTCTTAAAATTGCGAACGATGTATTCGCAATATTGCGATTACACACCTCGTAGCAGTTTCAGAGTAGCTTCAGACTTACTCGGCATCTGCGATCAGTTCAGTGCTTGTCGTTCCTGGTTTGACGTCACAAACACACCCAGCGTTCGCCCAGACACTCCCCCGTTTCTCCGGCCACTCCTGCGTTTTTTCCGGAAACGGTAGCGTTTTTATCCACACGCCCATAAAACGCCGTGTTTCCGCCCAGTAACACCCATTTCCTGTCAATCACATTACGATCGCCGGAGCGAAGAAAAAGCCGTGAGTAAAAATACTATCTTCATTGTTAAATTACTTGGCGCAGTCGCAGTGCGAATATTGCGCATGCGTACTAAGCGGAATTTCACTGCGATGCGATGAAAATTACCGAGCGAACGACTCGGAATGAGGGCCATGGTCCTTGTATGCCGCCCATACAAGGACCATATATATATATGTGTGTGTATATATATGTATAAATTATAATATATATACTGTATATTTTATATATATATATATATATATATATACAGTATATGTGTGTGTATATATATATATATATATATATATATATAATTTTTTTACAGCGACTTTGTGCTTTATAAGGGGGGGGAGGAGTCAAGGCAGGGTGGGGGGCCCCGGAGAAATTGGTGTACCGGGCCCCAAGATTTCTCTTGCCGGCCCTGGGCACGACTACTGTGGGCATTATGTGTGGCATGGCTACTGTTGGCATTCTGTGTGGCCTGACTACTGTGGATGTTATGTGTAAGGGGCGCTACTACTGTGGGCATTATGTATGGCACTACTACTGTGGGCGTTATGTGTAAGGGCAGTGGCAGATTCAGAGGGTAGAGGGGCACCAAGTCACGTGCTCCCCTGTCATTTAGATTTTTTTTTATATTATTTTTTTTATAGCACACTTTATTTATTGTACAGCAACTGCCATGGTTAGGGTCACAGGGGCAGATTGGGCCACTGATCTAGGACCCGTGCTCCTGCCACAGCTCCCACCACCCTTGCTACCAGCAAATTACTCCGGCTCTGTTCGGGCAGCATTCAAGCATGTTGTGCATACGCAAAATCTCATTAAAGGGGCTGACGGCTGCTCTGACAGTTGTGCTGCCCACAGCGCAACCTAAAGGAAAGGACCCTGCCTGTGCATGAGGGCACCATACATATCGGGGCCGTTTCAGTAACACTGCTTCACAGATTGCTGGACCAGCCAACCTGCCACCGGGCTCAGCCCTCCTCTTCCTGCTCCTTAGTCACTGCCGGGCTATGTCTTCTCTCACCACACTGAAACAAAAATGCCAGATACAATGGGAGCGGAGGTCCCAGGCAGACAGGCACTCTGCTGCAGATACAGTCCACTCTGGTGCCCTCTTGTATGGAGTAACCACAAAACGGAATAAACAGGCAGCAGCACTCAGAGAATTTACAGATGTTATATATTATAAAAACATGACTCCTTGACAAAAACTTGACACCACGTTTTTTTTGCTCCCCTGGACAAAGGGGCGTTGTGGCCCCGAAATGATGGTGTCTGGCATGATGTCGTTTTAACACACTTTTGATTGATTTAAGTTCTCAGAGTGCCGCTGCCTTTATATTCACTAACTATATATAACATTTTTGTACACACTCGCTCATTTTTACTGATCCATCCGGATGGCAACTGCTAGACTAGAGGCACAGAGACCACAGTTGATCTCAGATCGTCGAATACCTACCCTGTCATCCACTACCTTTCTGTCTCCCTTTGTTTCTCCCTGTCACCCACTGCTGTCACCCACTGCCTCTCTCCCGCATCACTATCTCCCCTTCACCCTCTCCGCATCACCCTCTCTCTGTCACTTTCTTCTCTCATCACCACCAACTGCCTTTCCCCATCACCCTTTTCTGTCACCCACTGCCTCTTCGTCTCCCACTATCTCTCCCCATCACCTCTCACTCCTGTCACCCTCTGCCTCTTCCCATCATCCTCAATGTCACCCACTGCCTTCGTCTGTCACCCATTCCCTGGCGTCACCCACTGCCTCTCCCTGTCACACATTCCCTGGCGTCACCCACTGCCTCCCACTGTCAACCATTCCCTGGCGTCACGAACTGCCTCTCACTCAGTGGCGTAAGTTCGTCACAGTTGCCCGGAGGCAAGTTCATACCAGTTGCCCCACCTCCCCTTATATTTAGATAAATGTATGTATGTATGTATGTATGTATGTATGTATGTATGTATGTGTGTGTGCATATATGTATGTGTGCGTGTGTGTGTGTTCTGAATTTTTTTTATATACTGTATATATACATTTCATTGGCTTTTATTTTAAATCACACATTTCTTAGCAGTCATACCCAGGATTAGAACCCACTGACAGCAGACACTTTACTGATGGAGCTATTTGCTCCAGTACAGGAAGCATAAGAATTGTAACTATATGAAGTTATGTGTAATTGTCAGAGAAGTAACTTCATATAGTGAAAGTATAGCGGCAGCCATCAATTAACTTACTTCAATGGTGTCACAGAATGGGGGGAGAAGAGCCCCCCTTCAGAGCAGGAGCCCGGCGGCAGATGACTCCGTTGCCTCCCAGAGTTCTGACTCTGCTCCCACTGTCAACCATTCCCTGGTGTCACGCACTGCCTCCCACTGTCAACCATTCTGTGGCGCCACCCATTGCCTCCCCCTGTCACACATTCCATGTCTTCACCCACTGCCTCCCCCTGTCACCCATTCCTTAGCGTCACCCACTGCTCTCCCTGTCTTCAGAAAAACAGTCTGAGATTGGGGTGAGGTGCTGAGCAGTGCTGTGTGCGGAAAGAGGGGCCAGAGGGGAAAGAGAAGACTGTCACTTGAAGCCTAGATTCTGGGAAGAGGAGCCTGGCTGAGACTGCTGAGGTGAGTGGATGAGGACTGAGGAGGCAAAGGTTGACATGAGCTGGGGAGTGAGTGGGGATGTTAGCATAAGGGGAGAGGGTGAGGAAGCATGATGAAAATGAGGGTGTGGCTTGTGGATACAGCATTCCCTTTGAGGCCACGGCCCTTGTTGCAAAACCACACCCACTTTTCCAGGAGTGCGCACAAATAACCTCCCCCTCTTCCCCTGTCATGGTGCCCCCCCTGTCATTTTGTTCTCGATCCGTCCCTGTGTGAAGGGTACTACCATTGCAGGCGTTATGTGTATAAGAGACACTACTGTGGGTATTGTGTTCAAGGAGCACTACTGTGTGTCATAATGTGAATTAGGGCCCTCATTCCGAGTTGTTCGCTCGCAAGGCGATTTTAGCAGTATTGCACACGCTAAGCAGCCGCCTACTGGGAGTGAATCTTAGCTTCTTAAAATTGCGAACGAAAGATTCGCAATATTGCGATTACACATCTCGTAGCAGTTTCAGAGTAGCTTCAGACTTACTCGGCATCTGCGATCAGTTCAGTGCTTATCGTTCCTGGTTTGACGACACAAACACACCCAGCGTTCGCCCAGACACTCCTCCGTTTCTCCAGCCACTCCCGCGTTTTTACGGAAACGGTAGCGTTTTTTTCCCACACGCCCATAAAACGGCCTGTTTCCGCCCAGTAACACCCATTTCCTGTCAATCACACTACGATCGCCTGAGCGAAGAAAAAGCCGTGAGTAAAAATCCAAACTTCATAGCAAATTTACTTGGCGCAGTCGCAGTGCGGACATTGCGCATGCGCACTAAGCGGAAAAACGCTGCGATGCGAAGAAATTTTCCGAGCGAACGACTCGGAATGACCTCCTAGGTACACTACTATTTGGTGCACTATGAATCAGGGACATTACATGTGGTATAATGTGAATAAGATTGTACAACATTGTTGCGTAATTTGAATGGTGGTACTATTGTGTGTCCATGCCCCTTCCATGTAAGACCACACCCCTTTGGCATGCACTGTCCCTTTATTACGTATGGGAGGGAGGGCTCAAATTTATTGTTTGCAGGAGGGCGCCAAACACCCTAGCACCGGCCCTGCCACGCCCCTTCCCCATCAAGCCTCGAACCTATTTTTTACCGCACGCCTACGGCGTGTACTAACCATGTTTTGCCTGTCAGGGGATGGGCAAAGGAAATTTTCGCCCTAGGCGCCACAGGTCTAGAGCCGGCCCTGCACAGCACTACACAAATAGCACCACATTACATGTATAGCATCGCATTATACGTATAGCACCACATTACACGTATAGCACCTCATTACACAAATAGCACCACATTACATAAATAGGCCCATCATCATGGACAGACATTGGGCAGCAATAGGGCTAAAGGACTTTGCATAAGAGATTGTCCCAGGGCTGGATGTGAGTGCTGCCTGATCAGCTGGCATCCTGAGAACAAGATACATCCTGCTCCTGTCCAGTCCCCAAACCATACACTGTGACCGGGGACGCCCTAACCCTTACACTGTCACTAACATGATAATGTAATTAAAAATAACCTCTCTGTGGGTATAGTGAACCCGGCTCCGACCATCGCTATGCTGCTGCTTCCGGGCCGGGCTAATTGAAAAGACCTTTGGCCGGGGTCAGGGAGAGGATGCTGCTGGGCTGCTTAACGTTCTCCATGTCCCCCACTTTTCATGGCTAGCGACCCGAGGAAGTCCTTTCTAGCCTAACTTCTGGATTGTGTTCCAATGAACCGCAAGTACTGGAAGCAGCGTGAGCCAGCCCAGCCCGAGTGTGAATCGGCCTGGCTGAGGGGGATATGGGACCAGCCCATCGGAATCTGTCATGGTGTCCTGGTGGGCCAATCCGCCCCTGGCTGGTGGTCACAATAATGTGACTCGACCGTTTATCTTACTACAATATACAATTAGTATTTCTCATAACCTGTGTACATACAATTAGGTTTAATTTTCTTGCAACACTCACGCGTGCCTGACGGCTGTGTTTTCAGTACAGGGGTGAGCAGGGGTGAAGAGACTGCGCTGTAACAGTATATGACAGGCTTAGTCTGACGCATGCAATATAGAGGAACTGTGGTTTGGTGCTGGGCATGTGTCAGCCGGTCACGTCTCTGAGGGATGAATCAGCAGCCTGTGTGTTTTGGGATTTCAGACTTGTGCATGAACAGCTGCCGGTTCGGACAAGTGCTGAGAGCAAGGTGTGAAATTTGCAGAGTCGCATCTGAGAGTTTCCATCTCACTTCTAGCTCACTCTCTCCTGCTCTGTTTGCCCTTTTATGGGTTGACCCAGATCTAGGGATTATCAGGGAGGTGAAAATTGACATGAGAAGGATTGTAAGGCTTGCTGTGTGTGTCAGCCCACAAGGTGATATATCCTCTTCTTGGAGTAGCAGGAACTGGGCCACGAACAGATGACTGTCAGCAGCACATAGCACCTCGGCAATAAGAATCCCGTCAATATTTGCCACTTACTCAATTTGCACGAGTTCTACCGGTACCTTCAAAAGATACATGTTTACCATCAGCTCCAGAAACGGGTGAAAAAAATCACTGTACAACCTATTACGCTCATGTAAATATCGCACACATATCCGAACTGAGGATGGATGTTAAACCACACGACAAATATATAGATATATGAAGTATTGCCAGGCCTTCATGCTTGACTTGTCACTTGTAGGTTTTAATTGCCTTTGGATACATGACAAGTGCATAAAAAGCTAGAGACCATGGGGTATATTTACTAAAATTCATATTTTTCAGAATGAGATTAAAGTTCAAACACGAATGACATCGAATGTGTAATTTTGCAACTTTTTGAATTTATTACGACTCATTTACTAAGCTGTCGTAATTTATATTTTCGAGTTTTCCGATGTCGATGTCATTCGTATTTTTTGGCAGTGTTTTACGGGAGTGAATAGTAAAACACTGCCGACATTAAAACAATGAAACTCGGCCGGATCTGTGAGATCCGTGCAGGGTTTCATTGTGCATCTTTAAAAAAATTAAAAATAGTTTAAAGTCTGAAACAAAATGCGTGGGGTCCCCCCTCCAAAGCAGAACCAGCCTCGGGCTCTTTGAGCCGGTCCTGGTTAAAAAAATCTGTGGAAAAAAATGACTGGGGTTCCCCCATATTTAATCAACCAGCACCGGGCTCTGCGCCTGGTCCTGGTGCAAAAAATACGGGGGAGAAAAAGCGTAGGGGTCCCCCGTATTTTTTATACCAGTACCGGGCTCCACTAGTCAGAGAGATAATGCCACAGCCGGGGGACACTTTTATATAGGTCCCTGCGGCCCTGGCATTAAATCACTAACTAGTCACCCCTGGCCGGTGTACCCTGGAGGAGTGGGGACCCCTTAAAGCAAGGGGTCCCCCCCCTCCAGCCACCCAAGGGCCAGGGGTGAAGCCCGAGGCTGTCCCCCCCATCCATGGGCTGCGGATGGGGGCTGATAGCCAAGTGTAAAATAAAAGAATATTGTTTTTTGCACAAGAACTACAAGTCCCTGCAAGCCTCCCCGCAAGCTGGTACCTATAGTTCTTCTGCAAAAAAAATACCCAAATAAAAACAGGACACACACACCTTGAAAGTACAACTTTATTACATACATTCCGACACACACATACTTACCTATGTTCAGATGCCGACTCTGCTTTGCAGAGCAGAGCAGCGGGTGATCAAAGCCTCCCCTAACTGCCCCCCCACCCGCGGGACACTGCTGCCTGCGGGTGGGACAGCGGGACAGGGTCCGAATAGCGGGACTGTCCCACTGAAAGCGGGACAGTTGGGAGGCATGCATAAATGAGTGTTTGAGATTCAAAGGCAGCTGTGCCGGTGACATACTGCTAGTGACGTTACTGGCCACCTTCTCTGCCGCTCCCAGACACCTCCTCCTCTGCATTGTGCACTGCAGCCTGCAGCTGTGCCGGTGACATACTGCTAGTGACGTTACTGGCCACCCTCTCTGCCGCTCCCAGACACCTCCTCCTCTGCATTGTGCACTGCAGTCTGCAGCTGTGCCGGTGACATACTGCTAGTGACGTTACTGGCCACCCTCTCTGCCGCTCCCAGCCACCTCCTCCTCTGCATTGTGCACTGCAGTCTGCAGCTGTGCCGGTGACATACTGCTAGTGACGTTACTGGCCACCCTCTCTGCCGCTCCCAGCCACCTCCTCCTCTGCATTGTGCACTGCAGTCTGCAGCTGTGCCGGTGACATACTGCTAGTGACGTTACTGGCCACCCTCTCTGCCGCTCCCAGCCACCTCCTCCTCTGCATTGTGCACTGCAGTCTGCAGCTGTGCCGGTGACATACTGCTAGTGACGTTACTGGCCACCCCTCTCTGCCACTCCCAGCCACCTCCTCCTCTGCATTGTGCACTGCAGTCTGCAGCTGCGCCCAAGCTTCCCACACAAAAGCATGGGGACAGCATATGTGTGTGTGTGTGTGTGTGTGTGTGTGTGTGTGTGTGTGTGTGTGCGTGCATGCGTGCGTGAAGCTGTGGGGGCAGTGTTCATGTGTGTGTGAGGCTATGTGTCCATGTGTGTGTGAGGCTATGGGGGCAGCGAGTGTGTGTGAGGCTATGGGGGATGTGTTTATGAGGCTTTGGGGGCAGTGAGTAAGTGAGTGAGTGTGTGTGTGTGTGTGTGTGTGCCTGAGGCTATGAGGGCAGTGTGTGTATGTGCATGTGTGCCTGAGGCTATGAGGGCAGTGTGGGTGTGTGAGGATATGGGGCAGTGAGTGTGTGTGAGGGTATGGGGCAGTGAGTCAGGGATATGCAGTCAGGGGAGGCAGTGCCTCCTCTGTCATAATGATTACAATAAAAAAAAAAAGATATTTATAGTAGAGATGAGCGGGTTCGGTTTCTCTGAATCCGAACCCGCACGAACTTCATGTTTTTTTTCACGGGTCCGAGCGACTCGGATCTTCCCGCCTTGCTCGGTTAACCCGAGCGCGCCCGAACGTCATCATGACGCTGTCGGATTCTCGCGAGGCTCGGATTCTATCGCGAGACTCGGATTCTATATAAGGAGCCGCGCGTCGCCGCCATTTTCACACGTGCATTGAGATTGATAGGGAGAGGACGTGGGCTGGCGTCCTCTCCATTTAGATTAGGAGAGAGAGAGAGAGATTGACCTGAGGCTGATACTGTAGAAGAGAGTGCAGAGTTTAGTGACTGACCACAGTGACCACCAGCAGTGCAGTTGTTTTATTTAATATATCCGTTCTCTGCCTGAAAAAAACGGTACACACAGTGACTCAGTCACATACCATATCTGTGTGCACTGCTCAGCCCAGTGTGCTGCATGCCTGCATCATCTATGTATATATTATATATCTGACTGTGCTCAGCTCACACAGCTTATAATTGTGGGGGAGACTGGGGAGCACTGCAGTGCCAGTTATAGGTTATAGCAGGAGCCAGGAGTACATATTATATTAAAATTAAACAGTGCACACTTTTGCTGCAGGAGTGCCACTGCCAGTGTGACTGACCAGTGACCTGACCACACTGACCACCAGTATAGTTAGTAGTATACTATATTGTGATTGCCTGAAAAAGTTAAACACTCGTCGTGTGACTTCACTTGTGTGGTGTTTTTTTTTTTATTCTATAAAAAACTCATTCTGCTGACAGACAGTGTCCAGCAGGTCCGTCATTATATAATATATATACCTGTCCGGCTGCAGTAGTGATATATATATATTTTTTATATCATTATTTATCATCCAGTCGCAGCAGACACAGTACGGTAGTTCACGGCTGTAGCTACCTCTGTGTCGGCACTCGGCAGTCCATCCATAATTGTATACCACCTACCCGTGGTTTTTTTTTCTTTCTTCTTTATACATACATACTACTACATCTCTTTATCAACCAGTCTATATTAGCAGCAGACACAGTACAGTACGGTAGTTCACGGCTGTGGCTACCTCTGTGTCGGCACTCGGCAGTCCGTCCATAATTGTATACCACCTAACCGTGGTTTTTTTTTCTTTCTTCTTTATACATACATACTACGACATCTCTTTATCAACCAGTCTATATTAGCAGCAGACACAGTACAGTACGGTAGTTCACGGCTGTGGCTACCTCTGTGTCGGCACTCGGCAGTCCGTCCATAATTGTATACCACCTAACCGTGGTTTTTTTTTCTTTCTTCTTCATACATACATACTACGACATCTCTTTATCAACCAGTCTATATTAGCAGCAGACACAGTACAGTACGGTAGTTCACGGCTGTGGCTACCTCTGTGTCGGCACTCGGCAGTCCGTCCATAATTGTATACCACCTAACCGTGGTTTTTTTTTCTTTCTTCTTTATACATACATACTACGACATCTCTTTATCAACCAGTCTATATTAGCAGCAGACACAGTACAGTACGGTAGTTCACGGCTGTGGCTACCTCTGTGTCGGCACTCGGCAGTCCGTCCATAATTGTATACCACCTAACCGTGGTTTTTTTTTCTTTCTTCTTCATACATACATACTACGACATCTCTTTATCAACCAGTCTATATTAGCAGCAGACACAGTACAGTACGGTAGTTCACGGCTGTGGCTACCTCTGTGTCGGCACTCGGCAGTCCGTCCATAATTGTATACCACCTAACCGTGGTTTTTTTTTCTTTCTTCTTTATACATACATACTACGACATCTCTTTATCAACCAGTCTATATTAGCAGCAGACACAGTACAGTACGGTAGTTCACGGCTGTGGCTACCTCTGTGTCGGCACTCGGCAGTCCGTCCATAATTGTATACCACCTACCCGTGTTTTTTTTTTCTTTCTTCTTCATACATACATACTACGACATCTCTTTATCAACCAGTCTATATTAGCAGCAGACACAGTACAGTACGGTAGTTCACGGCTGTGGCTACCTCTGTGTCGGCACTCGGCAGTCCGTCCATAATTGTATACCACCTAACCGTGGTTTTTTTTTCTTTCTTCTTCATACATACATACTACGACATCTCTTTATCAACCAGTCTATATTAGCAGCAGACACAGTACGGTAGTTCACGGCTGTAGCTACCTCTGTGTCGGCACTCGGCAGTCCGTCCATAATTGTATACTAGTATCCATCCATCTCCATTGTTTACCTGAGGTGCCTTTTAGTTGTGCCTATTAAAATATGGAGAACAAAAATGTTGAGGTTCCAAAATTAGGGAAAGATCAAGATCCACTTCCACCTCGTGCTGAAGCTGCTGCCACTAGTCATGGCCGAGACGATGAAATGCCAGCAACGTTGTCTGCCAAGGCCGATGCCCAATGTCATAGTACAGAGCATGTCAAATCCAAAACACCAAATATCAGTAAAAAAAGGACTCCAAAACCTAAAATAAAATTGTCGGAGGAGAAGCGTAAACTTGCCAATATGCCATTTACCACACGGAGTGGCAAGGAACGGCTGAGGCCCTGGCCTATGTTCATGGCTAGTGGTTCAGCTTCACATGAGGATGGAGGCACTCAGCCTCTCGCTAGAAAAATGAAAAGACTCAAGCTGGCAAAAGCAGTAGCACCTCAAAGAACTGTGCGTTCTTCGAAATCCCAAATCCACAAGGAGAGTCCAATTGTGTCGGTTGCGATGCCTGACCTTCCCAACACTGGACGTGAAGAGCATGCGCCTTCCACCATTTGCACGCCCCCTGCAAGTGCTGGAAGGAGCACCCGCAGTCCAGTTCCTGATAGTCAGATTGAAGATGTCAGTGTTGAAGTACACCAGGATGAGGAGGATATGGGTGTTGCTGGCGCTGGGGAGGAAATTGACCAGGAGGATTCTGATGGTGAGGTGGTTTGTTTAAGTCAGGCACCCGGGGAGACACCTGTTGTCCGTGGGAGGAATATGGCCGTTGACATGCCTGGTGAAAATACCAAAAAAATCAGCTCTTCGGTGTGGAACTATTTCAACAGAAATGCGGACAACAGGTGTCAAGCCGTGTGTTCCCTTTGTCAAGCTGTAATAAGTAGGGGTAAGGACGTTAACCACCTCGGAACATCCTCCCTTATACGTCACCTGCAGCGCATTCATAATAAGTCAGTGACAAGTTCAAAAACTTTGGGTGACAGCGGAAGCAGTCCACTGACCAGTAAATCCCTTCCTCTTGTAACCAAGCTCACGCAAACCACCCCACCAACTCCCTCAGTGTCAATTTCCTCCTTCCCCAGGAATGCCAATAGTCCTGCAGGCAATGTCACTGGCAATTCTGACGAGTCCTCTCCTGCCTGGCATTCCTCCGATGCATCCTTGCGTGTAACGCCTACTGCTGCTGGCGCTGCTGTTGTTGCTGCTGGGAGTCGATGGTCATCCCAGAGGGGAAGTCGTAAGCCCACTTGTACTACTTCCAGTAAGCAATTGACTGTTCAACAGTCCTTTGCGAGGAAGATGAAATATCACAGCAGTCATCCTGCTGCAAAGCGGATAACTGAGGCCTTGACAACTATGTTGGTGTTAGACGTGCGTCCGGTATCCGCCGTTAGTTCACAGGGAACTAGACAATTTATTGAGGCAGTGTGCCCCCGTTACCAAATACCATCTAGGTTCCACTTCTCTAGGCAGGCGATACCGAGAATGTACACGGACGTCAGAAAAAGACTCACCAGTGTCCTAAAAAATGCAGTTGTACCCAATGTCCACTTAACCACGGACATGTGGACAAGTGGAGCAGGGCAGGGTCAGGACTATATGACTGTGACAGCCCACTGGGTAGATGTATGGACTCCCGCCGCAAGAACAGCAGCGGCGGCACCAAAAACGCCAACTCTTTCCTAGGCAGGCTACTCTTTGTATCACCGGTTTCCAGAATACGCACACAGCTGAAAACCTCTTACGGCAACTGAGGAAGATCATCGCGGAATGGCTTACCCCAATTGGACTCTCCTGTGGATTTGTGGCATCGGACAACGCCAGCAATATTGTGTGTGCATTAAATATGGGCAAATTCCAGCACGTCCCATGTTTTGCACATACCTTGAATTTGGTGGTGCAGAATTATTTAAAAAACGACAGGGGCGTGCAAGAGATGCTGTCGGTGGCCAGAAAAATTGCGGGACACTTTCGGCGTACAGGCACCACGTACAGAAGACTGGAGCACCACCAAAAACTACTGAACCTGCCCTGCCATCATCTGAAGCAAGAAGTGGTAACGAGGTGGAATTCAACCCTCTATATGCTTCAGAGGTTGGAGGAGCAGCAAAAGGCCATTCAAGCCTATACAATTGAGCACGATATAGGAGGTGGAATGCACCTGTCTCAAGCGCAGTGGAGAATGATTTCAACGTTGTGCAAGGTTCTGATGCCCTTTGAACTTGCCACACGTGAAGTCAGTTCAGACACTGCCAGCCTGAGTCAGGTCATTCCCCTCATCAGGCTTTTGCAGAAGAAGCTGGAGACATTGAAGGAGGAGCTAACACGGAGCGATTCCGCTGGGCATGTGGGACTTGTGGATGGAGCCCTTAATTCGCTTAACAAGGATTCACGGGTGGTCAATCTGTTGAAATCAGAGCACTACATTTTGGCCACCGTGCTCGATCCTAGATTTAAAGCCTACCTTGGATCTCTCTTTCCGGCAGACACAAGTCTGCTGGGGTTGAAAGACCTGCTGGTGAGAAAATTGTCAAGTCAAGCGGAACGCGACCTGTCAACATCTCCTCCTTCACATTCTCCCGCAACTGGGGGTGCGAGGAAAAGGCTCAGAATTCCGAGCCCACCCGCTGGCGGTGATGCAGGGCAGTCTGGAGCGACTGCTGATGCTGACATCTGGTCCGGACTGAAGGACCTGACAACGATTACGGACATGTCGTCTACTGTCACTGCATATGATTCTCTCACCATTGAAAGAATGGTGGAGGATTATATGAGTGACCGCATCCAAGTAGGCACGTTACACAGTCCATACTTATACTGGCAGGAAAAAGAGGCAATTTGGAGGCCATTGCACAAACTGGCTTTATTCTACCTAAGTTGCCCTCCCACAAGTGTGTACTCCGAAAGAGTGTTTAGTGCCGCCGCTCACCTTGTCAGCAATCGGCGTACGAGGTTACATCCAGAAAATGTGGAGAAGATGATGTTCATTAAAATGAATTATAATCAATTCCTCCGCGGAGACATTGACCAGCAGCAATTGCCTCCACAAAGTACACAGGGAGCTGAGATGGTGGATTCCAGTGGGGACGAATTGATAATCTGTGAGGAGGGGGATGTACACGGTGATATATCGGAGGGTGATGATGAGGTGGACATCTTGCCTCTGTAGAGCCAGTTTGTGCAAGGAGAGATTAATTGCTTCTTTTTTGGGGGGGGTCCAAACCAACCCGTCATATCAGTCACAGTCGTGTGGCAGACCCTGTCACTGAAATGATGGGTTGGTTAAAGTGTGCATGTCCTGTTTTGTTTATACAACATAAGGGTGGGTGGGAGGGCCCAAGGACAATTCCATCTTGCACCTCTTTTTTCTTTTATTTTTCTTTGCGTCATGTGCTGATTGGGGAGGGTTTTTTGGAAGGGACATCCTGCGTGACACTGCAGTGCCACTCCTAAATGGGCCCGGTGTTTGTGTCGGCCACTAGGGTCGCTAATCTTACTCACACAGTCAGCTACCTCATTGCGCCTCTTTTTTTCTTTGCGTCATGTGCTGATTGGGGAGGGTTTTTTGGAAGGGACATCCTGCGTGACACTGCAGTGCCACTCCTAAATGGGCCCGGTGTTTGTGTCGGCCACTAGGGTCGCTAATCTTACTCACACAGTCAGCTACCTCATTGCGCCTCTTTTTTTCTTTGCGTCATGTGCTGATTGGGGAGGGTTTTTTGGAAGGGACATCCTGCGTGACACTGCAGTGCCACTCCTAAATGGGCCCGGTGTTTGTGTCGGCCACTAGGGTCGCTAATCTTACTCACACAGTCAGCTACCTCATTGCGCCTCTTTTTTTCTTTGCGTCATGTGCTGATTGGGGAGGGTTTTTTGGAAGGGACATCCTGCGTGACACTGCAGTGCCACTCCTAAATGGGCCCGGTGTTTGTGTCGGCCACTAGGGTCGCTAATCTTACTCACACAGTCAGCTACCTCATTGCGCCTCTTTTTTTCTTTGCGTCATGTGCTGATTGGGGAGGGTTTTTTGGAAGGGACATCCTGCGTGACACTGCAGTGCCACTCCTAAATGGGCCCGGTGTTTGTGTCGGCCACTAGGGTCGCTAATCTTACTCACACAGTCAGCTACCTCATTGCGCCTCTTTTTTTCTTTGCGTCATGTGCTGATTGGGGAGGGTTTTTTGGAAGGGACATCCTGCGTGACACTGCAGTGCCACTCCTAAATGGGCCCGGTGTTTGTGTCGGCCACTAGGGTCGCTAATCTTACTCACACAGTCAGCTACCTCATTGCGCCTCTTTTTTTCTTTGCGTCATGTGCTGATTGGGGAGGGTTTTTTGGAAGGGACATCCTGCGTGACACTGCAGTGCCACTCCTAAATGGGCCCGGTGTTTGTGTCGGCCACTAGGGTCGCTAATCTTACTCACACAGTCAGCTACCTCATTGCGCCTCTTTTTTTCTTTGCGTCATGTGCTGATTGGGGAGGGTTTTTTGGAAGGGACATCCTGCGTGACACTGCAGTGCCACTCCTAAATGGGCCCGGTGTTTGTGTCGGCCACTAGGGTCGCTAATCTTACTCACACAGTCAGCTACCTCATTGCGCCTCTTTTTTTCTTTGCGTCATGTGCTGATTGGGGAGGGTTTTTTGGAAGGGACATCCTGCGTGACACTGCAGTGCCACTCCTAAATGGGCCCGGTGTTTGTGTCGGCCACTAGGGTCGCTAATCTTACTCACACAGTCAGCTACCTCATTGCGCCTCTTTTTTTCTTTGCGTCATGTGCTGATTGGGGAGGGTTTTTTGGAAGGGACATCCTGCGTGACACTGCAGTGCCACTCCTAAATGGGCCCGGTGTTTGTGTCGGCCACTAGGGTCGCTAATCTTACTCACACAGTCAGCTACCTAATTGCGCCTCTTTTTTTCTTTGCGTCATGTGCTGATTGGGGAGGGTTTTTTGGAAGGGACATCCTGCGTGACACTGCAGTGCCACTCCTAAATGGGCCCGGTGTTTGTGTCGGCCACTAGGGTCGCTAATCTTACTCACACAGTCAGCTACCTCATTGCGCCTCTTTTTTTCTTTGCGTCATGTGCTGATTGGGGAGGGTTTTTTGGAAGGGACATCCTGCGTGACACTGCAGTGCCACTCCTAAATGGGCCCGGTGTTTGTGTCGGCCACTAGGGTCGCTTATCTTACTCACACAGTCAGCTACCTCATTGCGCCTCTTTTTTTCTTTGCGTCATGTGCTGATTGGGGAGGGTTTTTTGGAAGGGACATCCTGCGTGACACTGCAGTGCCACTCCTAGATGGGCCAGGTGTTTGTGTCGGCCACTAGTGTCGCTTAGCTTAGTCATCCAGCGACCTTGGTGCAAATTTTAGGACTAAAAATAATATTGTGAGGTGTGAGGTATTCAGAATAGACTGAAAATGAGTGGAAATTATGGTTTTTGAGGTTAATAATAATATGGGATCAAAATGACCCCCAAATTCTATGATTTAAGCTGTTTTTTAGTGTTTTTTTAAAAAAACACCCGAATCCAAAACACACCCGAATCCGACAAAAAAAATTCGGTGAGGTTTTGCCAAAACGCGGTCGAACCCAAAACACGGCCGCGGAACCGAACCCAAAACCAAAACACAAAACCCGAAAAATTTCAGGCGCTCATCTCTAATTTATAGCACAGATTCTGTGATAAATATCTTCTTTTATTATTGTAATCATGTCCCCCCTGTGTATGTGGCTGCATGTGAGGGTGGGAGGCAGCGAGAGAGGTGCCTCCCGCTGATAACACTAAATGACCGGGCAGAAGGGGATGCAGGGGCAGGGCGCAGCAATGGGTTGGGAAAGCCCACTGAAAATGAATGGTGAAGCGGCACCTATACTGGTGCCTCAATGACTGGGGCGTGCATTCAGCCCCGATGAATGCACGCCACTGTCAGTCCCCCAGACAGGCCCGGATTGGCTATTGGCCAAACTGGGTAATATCCCTGTGGTCCAATTGGGGTGTGGGACTGCCTGTCATAAGCGGCACTGCCCCCCTCCACGTCCCCTGCTAACTGTTAAATGAATTAACAGAGTGCTGAGCTGCAGCCAGCGGCCGCTATCTAGAGCCGGGCTCCCCCCTTACCGTCACCTCGCTGTAATGTGAGGGCTGCAGCCAGCGGCCGCTATCTAGAGCCGGGCTCCCCCCTTCCCATCACCAGGCTGCATTGTGAGCGCTGCGGCCGCTATATAGAGCCGGCCATCCCCCCCCTTCCCGTCATCTGGCTGCAATGTGAGCGTGAGCGCAGCGGCCGCTATCTAGAGCCGGGATCCCCCCTTCCTGTCACCTGGCTGCATTGTGAGCGCTGCGGCCAGTGGCCGCTATCTGGAGCCGGCCATCCCCTCCTTCCCGTCACCTGGCTGCAATGTGAGTGCTGCGGCCAGCGGCCGCTATCTAGAGCCGGCCATCTCCCCCTTCCCATCACCTGGCTGCATTGTGAGCGCAGCGGGCGCTATCTATAGCCGGCCATCCCCCCCTTCCCGTCACCTGCTTACTGGCTGCAATGTGAGCTCTGCGGCCAGCGGCCGCTGTCAGGAAAGCCGGCCTGACCCCATCCAGCTGACCAGAAGAGGAGGTCCGTGCACCTAAAGGCCACTGTCGTCATCGGCACGAACCTTGCGGTAAGCGAAGGTCCGATTGCGGTGGGGTGTGAGGTGTACTATTATGTCTGGGGGAATGAGGTGTAATATAATATTTGGAGGTGTTAGGTGTAATATTATTTCTGAGGGTATGAGGTGTTAGATTTTATATTATGTCTGGGGGTTTTGAGGTGTAATATAATATTTGGAGGTATGAGGTGTTAGGTGTAATATTATTTCTGGGGGTATGAGGTGTCAGGTTTAATATTATGTCTGGGGGTTTTGAGATGTAATATGTCTGTGGGTAAGAGGCGTAATATAATATTTGTAGATATGAGTTGTTAGGTGTAATATTATTTCTGGGGGCGTGAGGTGTAATATGTCAGGGTTATGAGGTGTAATATAATTTTGAAGTATTGATTTCGCCTACTTTGGTTTTGGCTCTGCCTACAGTTGGTTTGGTGCCACCCACATGAGGCCACTTTTAGAAATTTTTCCAGGGACACTTGTTTCCCAATCCGCCCCTGCCCCCAGATGTGATTGGCCCAGCGGATCCAGTGCTGGATCCGCTGTCCAATGTCCCACAGGCGACGCAGGAGGTGAAAGTGGCCGCGCCTGTGTGCCTGAGTGCGGTGGCTGGGTAGGAATCCCCCCCCCCCCCCTCGTTCCTCCTCCGGCGCAGTGCCTGAGTGCGGTGACCGGGTAGGAATCCCCCCCCCCCCCCATTCCTCCTCCGGCTCCGTCCTTCCAGCCAGCAGCAGCACTCTCCCCTGTCTGTGCTCCTCCATCCTCCCGCTCCCAGCCATCTCTCTCTCTCTCCCTCCTGTGGATTACTTCGTTTGTAAGTATAATTTTCATTTTTACAGGTACCCCGATTGGATTCTACGTGGACGTGACCGGCGTGGGATGTAGGTAAGTAATCTTTCTCACATTTTTACAGGAACCACCTATTGGATTCTACTGGAAAAGTGGACGTGACCGGCGTGGGATGTAGGTAAGTAATCTATCTCTCATTTTTACAGGTACCCCTATTGGATTCTACTGGACAAGTGGATGTGACCGGCGTGGGATGTAGGTAAGTATGTGTGAGTGTGTAAGTGTGTTTTAATAAATTTTTACTGTCACGGTGTGTGTGTGTGTTGTGTTTATATTTGGGTATTTTTTTTTGTAGAACTACAGGTACCAGTGGGCCTGTTATTTCCCTGCATGCTGGTACTTGAGGTTCTCCAAGTACCAGCAAGCGGGGGAGGTTTGCTGGGCCTAGCAGTCCCACAACAAAAAACAATATATATTTTTTACACACTTATGGCTATCAGCCCGGCACCCACCGCCTGAGGCTGGTTATACTTAGGAGGGGGAACCTCACGCATTTTTTTTTTATTTTGTAACCCATTCAGACCCTTTTCCATTAAGTTAATGGAAGCCCTGGACAACAAAATTGCATTCATGTCCTCCTCCCACCCCCTTCCCAGTCCCAAACACTAATTATTATTATTTTTTCTATAAAAAATAAGAATTTACTTACCGATAATTCTATTTCTCATAGTCCGTAGTGGATGCTGGGGACTCCGAAAGGACCATGGGGAATAGCGGCTCCGCAGGAGACTGGGCACAAAGTAAAAGCTTTAGGACTAGCTGGTGTGCACTGGCTCCTCCCCCTATGACCCTCCTCCAAGCCTCAGTTAGGATACTGTGCCCGGACGAGCGTACACAATAAGGAAGGATTTTGAATCCCGGGTAAGACTCATTACCAGCCACACCAATCACACCGTACAACTTGTGATCTGAACCCAGTTAACAGCATGATAACAGAAGGAGCCTCTGAAAAGATGGCTCACAACAACAATAACCCGATTTTTGTAACAATAACTATGTACAAGTAATGCAGACAATCCGCACTTGGGATGGGCGCCCAGCATCCACTACGGACTATGAGAAATAGAATTATCGGTAAGTAAATTCTTATTTTCTCTAACGTCCTAGTGGATGCTGGGGACTCCGAAAGGACCATGGGGATTATACCAAAGCTCCCAAACGGGCGGGAGAGTGCGGATGACTCTGCAGCACCGAATGAGAGAACTCCAGGTCCTCCTCAGCCAGGGTATCAAATTTGTAGAATTTAGCAAACGTGTTTGCCCCTGACCAAGTAGCTGCTCGGCAAAGTTGTAAAGCCGAGACCCCTCGGGCAGCCGCCCAAGATGAGCCCACTTTCCGTGTGGAATGGGCTTTTATAGATTTTGGCTGTGGCAGGCCTGCCACAGAATGTGCAAGCTGAATTGTACTACAAATCCAACGAGCAATCGTCTGCTTAGAAGCAGGAGCACCCAGCTTGTTGGGTGCATACAGGATAAACAGCGAGTCAGATTTTCTGACTCCAGCCGTCCTGGAAACATATATTTTCAGGGCCCTGACTACGTCCAGCAACTTGGAATCCTCCAAGTCCCTATAAGGCGCTCATAACTTTATTGTGATTACATAAACCTTTTCTTTAAGCTAGCTTATCACTAAATTAAACCACACCACACACTGAAATAAAGACACGGACACAGTAGCTGGAGTTAAAGGTCAGACGATGTTTATTAACCGCTGACCAACTCTTTAAACTATAATTGTGATCGAATTAGAATTGATTTTGATATAGACTTAAATTTAGTTTGGAGGATGGCAAACAGAAAGTCGCTGCCACACACCAGCACCAGTCACCTAGATGAAAACCACCAAACCAAGGAGGGGAGTACACATACCCCGCCTCCTTCCCGCATAACCCGCATTGTGCTGGCCTTACCCCTCTTTCTCTGGCAAACGTTCGGTTCCCGCAGGGGAACGTCTAAATGTCCAACCGCAAGAAAAGGACACACCTGCCGTCCTTCTAAAGAGGGAGCCCCACAATGACCACTTATGCCTGTGTGACAGCTGGTTGGTAGCGACTTCCCGCCAATCTGGCTTTCAAATAGCCAACTATAAAAATCAACAAACCGTAGCTGAAATCCGGGAGGGCGGGCGGGCATAAAATGCATGGCAAGAGGAAGTCTAGGAAAATGGCCCCCACCTATATACTATCCTAAGACCCTCCTATTAAGCTTGATGCACAACCTTCCAATCCAATAGGAAAAAACCAACAGGGAAAACTGATCTGCCTAGCAACTGCTTAGTCATTTAACAACCAATCACAAAAAGTGGATCTCTTATATGGCCTCAGGCTTATGCAGCCTTCAGCTTATCTAAGGCGCTCATAACTTTATTGTGATTACATAAACCTTTTCTTTAAGCTAGCTTATCACTAAATTAAACCACACCACACACTGAAATAAAGACACGGACACAGTAGCTGGAGTTAAAGGTCAGACGATGTTTATTAACCGCTGACCAACTCTTTAAACTATAATTGTGATCGAATTAGAATTGATTTTGATATAGACTTAAATTTAGTTTGGAGGATGGCAAACAGAAAGTCGCTGCCACACACCAGCACCAGTCACCTAGATGAAAACCACCAAACCAAGGAGGGGAGTACACATACCCCGCCTCCTTCCCGCATAACCCGCATTGTGCTGGCCTTACCCCTCTTTCTCTGGCAAACGTTCGGTTCCCGCAGGGGAACGTCTAAATGTCCAACCGCAAGAAAAGGACACACCTGCCGTCCTTCTAAAGAGGGAGCCCCACAATGACCACTTATGCCTGTGTGACAGCTGGTTGGTAGCGACTTCCCGCCACCAAGGTTTACCAAACCGCCACCGCCATCCGCAACCGTAACCCAACTAAGAACAACTAAATAGCTCTACCGAAACAGACAAAAAATATCCTCCAGGAAAAATTGCACCCTTTCCGGAGAAAGATGAACCCCATCCTCCATGTAAAACCGCTTGTTCCTTAGCACCAGTAGAGGATGCCTGATCGCCACTTGACCTATGGCCCTAACAAAAAGAGACCCTGCCGAACTAACCTTCTTGCGTGCTTTCTCCAGCGCCGAGAAACGCACCGCAACACGCCAATGGAAACGAGGTACCATTTCCGACCAAACAATGCAGATTCCTGGCCAGTGACAACGGACCGCCAGCAAATCCGCCTTAACGGACAAACCAAATCTATGCCCTTAACTCGACCTATATCATTACCACCCCAAGGAATGACAATACAACTGGGGTGACCCCAGCGGCACTCCCGGGCAAAAAGGACCCGCCACAAATCACCCCATAACATGCCCAGAACACCTAACCATCTCACTTGCTTGGATCCCAAAAACCTCATCCGCCCTAAGTGCCATGTGACGCTTTGTTGCCCAAAAAAAAAAAATATAGGAATGCCCAAAATTGATGATATCTGCAAAAGAAAATATCCTAACATCCGATTATGAACATAATACATACAACAAACACAACGGAACAAAAAGAAACCCAAGTGAAGGAGAAAAATAAAAAAACCTCCCGTGGACCTTAAGAGAACAGCCAATTGAAATTAGGCCCCCTCGGAGGAAAAATTTTAAAAATTCACTTCACACCCTCGATTCCTGAACGGTAAGCGTTCAAAAACCGATGAGTAAACACGTTTTTGGGTTAGCGCAACAGGCGCACTTATAACTTATACAAACGGACATATGACCTATAGGAGGCGGACTTCCAACGGCCCAGCTCCCGAACAGCCACAGGGGATGAACTTGTAGCCGCTGCATGAGTAGCCGCCCCAATCCGCAAGGAATGGGTACCGAAGTCCGCCCCCTGCAAGCCCACTGCCGCCAAACATTTTTTGAACACAGCAGCAAACTGACATTTTGTCAGAGGGTCAACCTGCGCGTGCACCAGCAACTGGTCGCCCCCTGGAGGCCTCAACCGTACATACTCCTGCGTCAACCGCAGCGGGCAAACACCCGGTTCTTCCTGAGCCTCCAAGGACAACCAGCGACCCCGACCTGCTTGATCTGTCTTGGACCGCACAATCCTACAGAGTAACAGGCCCTCCTGCAAGCGCACATTTTCGCAAAGCCAACCCGACACCCGAGACGTTTGCTGCATGCCACCAACTCGCTCACCCGAAAAGCCCCGAAAAAGGCCAGGGCATACGCACAACCAAACAACGCGACCTCGAATTCCGAGGACGCAATTTGAGGCACTACCCGCAGTAGATCAGTTAGAGTTGCAACGTTACGGGACTACGTGAATCCGCAGGCGCCGGGCGCAACCTGGCCCAACCTTTCAGCGCTCTGGAAAGGACAAACGACCCCGTGGGGTCCGTCATCCCGTGGAGCTGCGAGTGAAAGGAAATGCCCGCAAGGGCAGATGCCATGGTCGCTTTTGACCCCACCGTTTTGGCAATGTTCCCAAACAAAGGTCATCAGGACGACGGCCGAGGACTCACCTGCCACCCCGTACCTACTCTGAAAGACCGACCAATCCCGCCAGGCTGCATCATACACTCGGAGAGTGGAAGGAGCCAGAGCACACCTGGCTAAGGCATTTTAAACCGACTCGACCATCTGCCAGACAGAAGGTGGGCACTGTAACCCCTCCGCCGTCGCTCCCGGAACCAACGTCCTGAATTTGTCAAACTGGAACCGAGACAATGCATCCGCAATTCCATTGTCAACTCCAGGCACGTGGCGGGCCCTGAAATTAATATTGCGCTGCAAGCAAACTACACTAGATGCCGTAGCAGCCTCAGAGCCTGCGGCGAGGAGGAACGCTGATTATTAATCGCATGTACCACCCCCAAGCTGCCGCAACGAAACCACATGTCCCTATTTGCGAACTGGCCGGCCCATAATTCAAGCGCCACTATGATCGGGAACAATTCCAGCAAAAGGAGGGTACCTGGTAAACTCACGCGTTACCCACGAGGCCGGCCAAGCCGCAGCGCACCATGCGCCAGCAAAAAACGCGCCCTAAAACTCGACTGCCTGAGGCCTACGTGAACAATGCAGCTGCTTACTGGAACAACAAGGCGCGGGCCACAAAACTTCCCTGTTGAAGGACACCCGGAAAGAGACCCAAATCCGCAAATCATCTCTGATCTCGCGGGAAAGGTACACGGTGTGATTCTGCCGGACCGTCCCCGCCGTGGCCCGCTCTAGTTTGCGACAGAAAATCCTACCCATGGGGATAATCCTGCACGCCAAATTGAGAGAACCCAGCAAGGACTGCACCTGCCTAAGCCGGACTCTGCGCTTGCCTAAACAGTCAGTAATTAAACCCAAAAGCTTACGCACTTTATCCTCGAGCAGGCGACAGCAACCCCCCACCGTGTCAAATTCGATACCTAAACAGCTAAGACAAGTGCAAGGGCCCTCGCCTTTGTCTTGCGCGACAGGCACCCCTAGCCTTTGAACAAGGATCTAGCTACCAACAGAATATCCCCACCGATCGAACTGCCCCCCAGGCCCACAAAGAGAAAGTCGTCCAGGTAGTGAGCCACCCCGCGTTGACCGGAGGCGGACTGGACGCACCAATGCAAAAATGTACTAACACTCTCAAAGTGGGCACAGGAGGCCGAACAACCCATGAGGAGCCACCGACCCACGTAAAACTCGCCCCCTATTTTGAAACCCAGAAACCGCAGGGAATCCGGATGCAGTGGAAAAAAGCCGGAAAGCCGACTCCACGTCCAAATTTGCCAACAAGCCCCCCGGACCACAACCCGCACCAAGCGCAGAGCGTCATCAAAAGACTGAAAACGTACCCTGCACATAGCCTGCGGAATAGCGTCGTTAACCGAAAAGCCCGGAGGGTGCAACAAGTGCTGTATCAGGCGGGACTTGCCCGTAGCCTTCTTGGGCACCACCCTACCTGGGGAAATGCACGAGGAGGGCAGTGGGGGAAAGGCGTGGGGCCCCAACATGCGCCCCAAGCCGATCTCCCCGTCCACCTTCCGCCTAACCTCCTGCGGGAATTTGCGCGCCGATCTCAAATTCTGGCGCGCCACCACGTGCACCGAATCCGAAATGGGCAAACCAAAACCGTGCAGAAAAAACCCGCCAAGAGGAATGACGGGGTATAAGCTGAGCCAGCGCCGCAACTCGGGAACCCGAATTGGGGAAAAAGGCCTTACTTGCCAATTCCCCTGGTCTCGGCAGGGGCGGAGGACTTCCCGCTTGCCGCCGAGGTCTAATCATTGGCCGGGTGACTGGCCCCGCACTACCTGCACGAGTGGCGAAAACGACAATTCACCCCCTTGACGCAATTTCCCTCGTTGTAGGCAAAACACTTCCCTTTCCCTATCAAGCGGGAACCCGGAGCCCCGGGCTTCTTGACCGTGACGTCCGGGGCGGGCTTAACCTGCTGCATGACCTCCGACCACACCTTGACATTCCTAAACCCCGCGGGCAGGGTGGGGTTGCCATCCTGATTGCGACGGAATTTCTCATCGTAATCCCGCCAAGCATTACCCTTGGATTTCAAGTACATGTCATGTACTAAAAACAACTATTTCACTAAATTGTGATACTCCGCGGGTCGCGATTCCGTGTAGCAAGCAGTAAACCAAAAACCCTCGCAACCACTGGTTAAAATTGCGGCAAGCATTTTCCCCCAATGCCGCCCGGTTTCTTAGCTGCGTCGAAACCCTGCCGCATCTCATCCTTAAGGGTGAAGATGTCAACGTGCTTCCCCCCCTTTTCCGTGATTCCTTTGCCATGCGCCGCGCGATGAGTCTAGCTAATTTACGCGGGCGCCGCGGGGAGCCTGAAAAAACACTGCTAGATGATGAGGAAGAACAACTAGCTGAACTGTGTAAAGGAAGGGCATGCTCACCCGTGTTAGACGAACCCGGAACAGCATCGTCCGTTGCACCCGACTCCGTTGGTGGCCGAACTTCCCCCGTTGCTGCCGCGTCCCTCTGCGACCTTCGTCCCCCACGCGACGTAGCCCCGGAACCGGCCTGCACCTGTGAGGGAGAAACAGAAGGGACAACAGGCGCGGGGGAAACCAGCGCATAAATGGTATTGGGGTGAGCATGCAGGGGAGGAGGCCAAGTACAGCCGCCCCGCGGCGGAGGGCCGGCGGGGAGCGGCGGGGGAGGACCCCCAACTGAGGGGTACCCGCCGGCGTGGGGGAAGGCAGCCCTGACCCCCGCAGCGCCCCCCATGAAGTAAGAAGGCCGCCAAGAAGGATGCGGCATGCAACCGCCCGTCCCTGAAAATCCGGACGAAACCGGGGGGGGACTGTGGAGGGGCAGGAAGGGGCGGCAAAATATGCGCCAATTGATTGGCTACAGCTAGGGGCGGACCGTGCTGCGAGCCCGAAAAGGCAGGGAGGGGAAACATAACCCGGGGGGCCGCCGACCGACCACGTGGCCGGACGCCGGAGCCCGGGCCGTAAGTAAGGGTAAAATTGTGGTATGGACCCCACCGTCAGGCCCATGGAGGGAGCTCCGGCAGCTGCAGGGAACGCCGGCGCAATAGGCCAAGGAAGGCCACCGGGGAAAAATTGGTCCCCAGCGAAACCTTGAGGCGCGTCCATCGAGTGGGCAGGGCCGGGCAGGTGGTAAGCCGCCATGATGGACGACGGAGTCGCCACCAACTGCAGCGCCCCCGGCGGGCCGTGAGGGGGCGCCTGGAGCCCGACGACCGGGGATGATGACAAGGGGCAGCCGCGCAACGGGCGACCGGGGGCCCAGCCAAAAAGGCCCCCGATGAGTGACTCCCACCCGGGAACCCCAGACATATGCAACCGCAGGAGGGGCGGGCGCTGTGGTAGCACCAGCCACGCCCCCCACTCCTGAAACCCCCGATAGCAGCCCCGGCACCCCATTCCCTAACTGGGTACTACAGGCCCCTACGCAGACAGGGGTACCTGTACCCCACAAACCGTACTGGGGACAGAGGGCACCTCACCCTGCTGCCCCAGACTCATATTCCCCGCTGTAGGCCCAGCCCTCCCACCCCCCCTCGCCCTCCGCAGCCCTGCCGCGGCCGCTCGACACCACGTGGGCGCGCGAGCCGCCGCTCAGAGCCGCTGTCGGGGAAGGCGGAGGAGACCCGGCGCTGCCCAGCGCGCCGGGTGAAGGAACTGGAGACGCAGCTGCAGCAGCCGGGGACGCCGGTGACTGCGGCCCGGCCGAGCCGCTCGCCCCAGCAACACGTGCAGAGCGGCCATTGGCCGTCTGCCTCGCGCTGACAGGGCAGCGGGTAGTCGTGGCCCGACCCTGCCGCGCGCCAGCCGACGCCGAAAGGAGTCTCCTAGGGGCCGCACTGCGGGAATGGGAGCGGGGGGCGCCCACGACCTCCACGAGGCGGGTGGGGGGAGCGGAGCGGCGCGGGCTCGGCAAACCAGGAGGAGAGGGGTAACCCATGAATACAATATACTAAAATGTCACAGGAAGAATCACTGAAAAGAAAAGGGGGGGAAGGGGGGGGGGGGGGGAGGGGAGCAGAACAGAAAAGCTAATATACAAAGGAAAAAACAGCAATGAAATTACAGTGCCAATGTACTTTACCTTCCTGGGCCATAAAATGCATGGCAAGAGGAAGTCTAGGAAAATGGCCCCCACCTATATACTATCCTAAGACCCTCCTATTAAGCTTGATGCACAACCTTCCAATCCAATAGGAAAAAACCAACAGGGAAAACTGATCTGCCTAGCAACTGCTTAGTCATTTAACAACCAATCACAAAAAGTGGATCTCTTATATGGCCTCAGGCTTATGCAGCCTTCAGCTTATCGTAGCCGCAGGCACCACGATAGGTTGGTTTAAGTGAAATGCTGAAACCACCTTAGGGAGAAATTGAGGACGAGTCCTCAATTCTGCCCTGTCCGTATGAAAAATTAGGTAAGGGCTTTTATAGGATAAAGCCGCCAATTCTGATACACGCCTGGCTGAAGCCAGGGCTAACAGCATTACCACTTTCCAAGTGAGATACTTCAAGTCCACAGTGGTGAGTGGTTCAAACCAATGTGATTTTAGGAATCCCAACACTACATTGAGATCCCAAGGTGCCACTGGAGGCACAAAAGGAGGCTGTATATGCAGTACTCCCTTGACAAACGTCTGAACTTCAGGTACAGAAGCTAGTTCTTTTTGGAAGAATATCGACAGGGCCGAAATTTGAACCTTAATGGACCCTAATTTGAGGCCCATAGACAGTCCTGTTTGCAGGAAATGCAGGAATCGACCCAGTTGAAATTCCTCCGTAGGGGCCTTCCTGGCCTCGCACCACGCAACATATTTACGCCAAATACGGTGATAATGTTGTACGGTTACATCCTTCCTGGCTTTGATCAGGGTAGGGATGACTTCATCCGGAATGCCTTTTTCCTTCAGGATCCGGCGTTCAACCGCCATGCCGTCAAACGCAGCCGCGGTAAGTCTTGGAACAGACATGGTCCCTGCTGGAGCAGGTCCTGTCTTAGAGGTAGAGGCCACGGGTCTTCCGTGAGCATCTCTTGAATTTCCGGGTACCAAGTCCTTCTTGGCCAATCCGGAGCCACGAGTATAGTCTTTACTCCTCTCCTTCTTATGATTCTCAGTACTTTTTGGTATGAGAGGAAGAGGAGGGAACACATACACTGACCGGTACACCCACGGTGTTACCAGAGCGTCCACAGCTATTGCCTGAGGGTCCCTTGACCTGGAACAATATCTGTCCAGTTTTTTGTTGAGGCGAGACGCCATCATGTCCACCTTTGGTTTTTCCCAACGGTTTACAATCATGTGGAAGACTTCCGGGTGAAGTCCCCACTCCCCCGGGTGAAGATCGTGTCTGCTGAGGAAGTCTGCTTCCCAGTTGTCCACTCCCGGAATGAACACTGGTGACAGTGCTATCACATGATTTTCCGCCCAGCGAAGAATCCTTGCCACTTCCGTCATTGCCCTCCTGCTTCTTGTGCCGCCCTGTCTGTTTACGTGGGCGACTGCCGTGATGTTGTCCGACTGGATCAATACTGGCTGACCCTGAAGCAGAGGCCTTGCCTGACTTAGGGCATTGTAGATGGCCCTTAGTTCCAGGATATTTATGTGAAGTGACGTTTCCATGCTTGACCACAAGCCCTGGAAATTTTTTCCCTGTGTGACTGCTCCCCAGCCTCTCAGGCTGGCATCCGTGGTCACCAGGACCCAATCCTGAATGCCGAATCTGCGGCCCTCTAGGAGATGAGCACTCTGTAACCACTACAGGAGAGACACCCTTGTCCTTGGAGACAGGGTTATCCGCTGATGCATTTGAAGATGCGATCCGGACCATTTGTCTAGCAGATCCAACTGAAAAGTTCATGCGTGGAATCTGCCGAATGGAATCGTTTCGTAAGAAGCCACCATCTTTCCCAGGACCCTTGTGCACTGATGCACTGACACCTGGCCTGGTCTTAGGAGTTTCCTGACTAGGTCGGATAACTCCCTGGCTTTCTCTTCCGGGAGAAACACCTTTTTCTGTACTGTGTCCAGAATCATCCCTAGGAACAGCAGACGTGTCGTCGGAATCAGCTGCGATTTTGGAATATTTAGAATCCATCCGTGCTGTCGTAGTACTATTTGCGATAGTGCTACTCCGACCTCTAACTGTTCTCTGGACCGTGCCCTTATGAGGAGATCGTCCAAGTAAGGGATAATTAAGACGCCTTTTCTTCGAAGAAGAATCATCATTTCGGCCATTACCTTGGTAAAGACCCGGGGTGCCGTGGACAATCCAAACGGCAGCGTCTGAAACTGATAGTGACAGTTCTGTACCACAAACCTGAGGTACCCTTGGTGAGAAGGGCAAATTGGGACATGGAGGTAAGCATCCTTGATGTCCAGAGACACCATGTAGTCCCCTTCTTCCAGGTTCGCTATCACTGCTCTGAGTGACTACATCTTGAACTTGAACCTTTTTATGTAAGTGTTCAAGGTTTTCAGATTTAAAATGGGTCTCACCGAGCCGTCCGGCTTCGGTACCACAAACAGCGTGGAGTAATACCCCTTTCCCTGTTGTAGGAGGGGTACCTTGATTATCACTTGCTGGGAATACAGCTTGTGAATGGCTTCCAATACCGCCTCCCTGTCGGGGGTAGACGTTGGTAAAGCAGACTTCAAGAACCGGCGAGGGGGAGACGTCTCGAATTCCAATTTGTACCCCTGAGATACTACCTGCAGGATCCAGGGGTCCACTTGCGAGTGAGCCCACTGCGCGCTGAAATTCTTGAGACGGGCCCCCACCGTGCCTGAGTCCGCTTGTAAGGCCCCAGCGTCATGCTGAGGACTTGGCAGAAGCGGGGGAGGGCTTCTGGTCGTGGGAAGAAGCTGTCTGTTGTAGTCTTTTTCCCCTTCCTCTGCCCCGGGGCAGATATGAGTGGCCTTTTGCCCGCTTGCCCTTATGGGGACGAAAGGACTGAGCCTGAAAAGGCGGTATCTTTTTCTGCTGCGAGGTGACTTGGGGTAAAAAGGTGGATTTCCCAGCCGTTGCCGTGGCCACCAGGTCCGATAGACCGCCCCCAAATAACTCCTCCCCTTTATACGGCAATACTTCCATATGCTGTTTGGAATCCGCACTGTCGCGTCCATAATCCTCTTCTGGCAGAAATGGACATCGCACTTACTCTTGATGCCAGAGTGCAAATGTCTCTCTGTGCATCTCGCATATATAGGAATGCATCCTTTAAATGCTCTATAGTCAATAATATATTGTCCCTGTCCAGGGTATCAATATTTTCAGTCAGGGAATCCGACCAAGCCACCCCAGCACTGCACATCCAGGCTGAGGCGATTGCTGGTCGCAGTATAACACCAGTATGTGTGTATATACTTTTAAGGATATTTTCCAGCCTCCTATCTGCTGGCTCCTTAAGGGCGGCCGTTTCTGGAGACGGTAACGCCACTTGTTTTGATAAGCGTGTGAGCGCCTTATCCACCCTAGGGGGTGTTTCCCAACGAGCCCTAACCTCTGGTGGGAAGGGATATAGTGCCAATAATTTTTTAGAAATTAGCAGTTTTCTGTCGGGGGTAACCCACGCTTCATCACACACTTCATTCAATTCATCTGATTCAGGAAAAACTACGGGTAGTTTTTTCACACCCCACATAATACCCCTTTTTGTGGTACTTGCAGTATCAGAGATGTGCAAAACCTCCTTCATTGCCGTGATCATGTAACGTGTGGCCCTACTGGAAAATACGTTTGTTTTTTCACCGTCGACACTGGAGTCAGTGTCTGTGTCTGGGTCCGTGTCGACCCACTGAGTTAACGGGCGTTTAATAGCCCCTGACGGTGTTTGAGACGCCTGGACAGGCACTAACTGAGCTGCCGGCTGTCTCATGTCGTCAACAGTTTTCTGTAACGTGCCGACACTGTCACGTAATTCCTTAATTACGGCCATCCATTCAGGTGTCGACTCCCTAGGGGGTGACATCACCATTATAGGCAATTGCTCTGCCTCCACATCATTTTCCTCCTCATACATGTCGACACACACGTACCGACACCCAGCACACACACAGGGAATGCTCTGATAGAGGACAGGACCCACTTAGCCCTTTGGGGAGACAGAGGGAGAGTTTGCCAGCACACACCAGAGCGCTATATATGTATAGGGACAACCTTACAATAAGTGTCTATCCCTTATAGCTGCTTATATCTGTTATTTTGCCAAATAAGTGCCCCCCTCTCTTTTTTACCCTGTTTCTGTAGTTGCAGGATGCAGGGGAGATTCTGGGAGCCTTCCTACCAGCGGAGCTGTGTGGGAAAAATGGCGCTGTGTGCTGAGGAGATAGGCCCCGCCCCCTTCACGGCGGGCTCTTCTCCCGCTTTTTTCTGGAAAACTGGCAGGGGTTAAATACATCCATATAGCCCAGGAGCTATATGTGATGTATTTTTCGCCAACTAAGGTAAATTCATTGCTTCCCAGGACGCCCCCCCCCAGCGTCCTGCACCCTCAGTGACCGGAGTGTGAAGTGTGCTGAGAGCAATGGCGCACAGCTGCAGTGCTGTGCGCTACCTTATGAAGACAGGAAAGTCTTCTGCCGCCGATTTATGGACCTCTTCTTGCTTCAGCATCTGTAAGGGGGCCGGCGGCGCGGCTCCGGGACCCATCCATGGCTGGGCCTGTGATCGTCCCTCTGGAGCTAATGTCCAGTAGCCTAAGAAACCTAATCCACTCTGCACGCAGGTGAGTTCGTTTCTCTCCCCTAAGTCCCTCGATGCAGTGAGCCTGTTGCCAGCAGGTCTCACTGAAAATAAAAAACCTATTTAAACTTTTACTCTAAGCAGCTCAGGAGAGCCACCTAGATTGCACCCTTCTCGTTCGGGCACAAAATCTAACTGAGGCTTGGAGGAGGGTCATAGGGGGAGGAGCCAGTGCACACCAGCTAGTCCTAAAGCTTTTACTTTGTGCCCAGTCTCCTGCGGAGCCGCTATTCCCCATGGTCCTTTCGGAGTCCCCAGCATCCACTAGGACGTTAGAGAAATGTACAATATACAATATACAACAACTATGATGAGCAGGCAGGCAGCGGGCATTGGCGGCATCGGACTGAGATGCAAATTAGTGGCGGAGGGCTGGGTCAGTTGATGGTGGGCGAGTTTGTAAGCCATTGGTGGTGGCAGCGGGCATTGGCTCGGCGGCGGTAGGGGTCATTGGCAGGATTCGGCGGACATTATGGCTGTAGTGCCTCACCAGCCACTGACCTCACCGCACGCCACTGCTGAGAGTGTGTGTGCGGGTATGGGGGCAGTGAGTGTGTGTGCGGGTATGGGGGCAGTGAGTGTGTGTGCGGGTATGGGGGCAGTGAGTGTGTGTTAGGCTTTGGGGGCAGTGAGTGTGTGTTAGGCTTTGGGGGCAGTGAGTCCATGTGTGTATGTATGGGTGAGGCCATAGGCATTTCTATAATGAGTGCAGTGTGTGTGGTTCACACAGGCCCCTGGGCCCAGGGGGGCCCACACCGCACACACTGCACCCATATATTATACTTACCCCTACAGAGTCCCGCGACGGTGGACCTGCACTTCAAACAGAAATCACACGGAAAATGCCCGCTACGGCCACTTCCAAGTGATTTGCGCATGTGCACTAGAGATGTCCCCGGGAACAGAGCGTGGGTGCCATGATCCCAGAGACCTGCACATGTGCAGTAGACTCTGGCATTATGCCAGAGTCTACTGCTGCTGGAGAGGAGGGGGTCCGCGACGGTGGCTGCACGTGGGTCCCCTCCTCTCTTATAATGCCCCTGGGTGAGGCTATAGGGGTAGTGAGTGTGTGTGAGACTTTGGGGGCAGTGTGAGTGTCTGTGAGGCTATGGGGGCAGTGTGTGTGTGTGTGTGTGTGTGTGTGTGTGTGTGTGTGTGTGTGTGTGTGTGTGTGTGTGTGTGTGTGTCTGACTGTGAGGCTATGGGCATGTGTGTGTGCGTTTGAGGCTATGGGAGCAGTGTGTATAGGGCATAGCCATGCAACAGTACCTCCAATGGCTATTCTACTCAGTATCCAGAACTACCCGATGCACTGGTGGCCCTGGGGATACATTGGATAATTTACAATTAAATTGTCTATCACAACTTAGTTCCCTCAGTTCTGTGACTGTTCTCTGCTCATGGCATACATTTTCTCTTTGTAACAGGCCTTGTCTCCACCAGAAATTTTGAGCTGCTCTGTGCTTTTTAATGTTTAGTGGGGTCCTCAGCCATGAGGGCCTCAGTGGGGATGGCGGGACACTTCACCTTCAGGCTCCATAGCCAGGACCATCATGAAAACTGTCAGGCCAAGACATCTGATGGGTCTCATTGCTAGAGCGGGGGCATGACAAAGCACAAAGTTGCCAAGAGGGGTTTGAGTGGGTACTAACTATCTAGGCCTGGCATTGTCTGAGGGGCCCAGTGAGCTGCAGAGAAATGTCCCCCTCAGCAACAGAGCACATATTATTTTTCTGCCATGCCTTCTGAATTTGGGCATTCCCTTCTGTTGCTCCCAATCCCTTTAAGTTCGGGGGCAGAGCCAAACCTACATCAATGACTCGGCCCCCAAAGCATGTCCAGGTAAGGTAATCAGTACACGCTTCACCACCTTCTCGGAGCGAGGCACCTGGAGCCCCCATCCCTTTGTACCCTTACCCATAGTATCTGCACCCACTGTAGTTCCAACATTGAACTCTGCTATCGTTCAAAAATATTCTTGTTTCAAAAATATTCTACTGTCTTAGGGTATACATAAAATAAATCTATTTTTTCAACACAACACATATTGGGGTCATTCCGAGTTGATCGCACGCTGCCGATTTTCGCAGTGCAGCGATCAGGTTACTACTGCGCACGCATACGCACCGCAATGCGCACGCGTGTCGTACGGGTACAAACAGCATCGTTGCTGGGCAATACTTCTAGCGACAAATCCATTTGCACAGGTGATCGCAAGGAGATTGACAGAAAGAGGGCGTTCATGGGTGTCAACTGACCGTTTTCTGGGAGTGGTAGGGAAAACGCAGGCGTGTCCAGGCGTTTGCAGGGCGGGTGTCTGTTGTCAATTCCGGGACCGGACAGGCTGAAGTGATCGCAGCGGCTGAGTAAGTCCAGACCTACTCTGAAACTGCAAAACACTTTTTCGTCCGGCTCGGCTGCACATGCGATCGCACACTTGCAAAGCGAAAATACACTCCCCCGTGGGCGGCGACTATACGTTTGCACGGCTGTAAAAAGTAGCTAGCGAGCGATCAACTCAGAATGAGGGCCATTGGGGGTTATTCAGCGTTGATCGCAGTTTTTGCTAACTTAGCGAAAACTGCGATGAACTCTGCGTTGTGTGGAAAAAATAGATTTATTTTATGATCGTACTACTCACATGCTGGGGACCCCCAGCACAGGGCAAGGCCGTCCAGCATGTGTGCAATTGAACTGCGATCGCATTGCGGAAACCTTAAATAGAGATTGACTCCTGCCTGCGCAGCATGGCTGTGTAAGCAGGGGTACCGCCTAATGTTTCCAATCGCAGGAAACGCAGGCAATGTCATCGCCCTGCCTCGAAAATGGCCATGTGCTTCCTGCTCTCCCCCCGCCCCCCCCCCCCAACGCTGCGTTGCCGCTCCCGGATGTACATTGCTTGTCACTATGCGATCACATCCTTCCGGGATCCATCCGTCACTACAGCCACTGCGTATGCGCAGGCCCTTTGGGCTGCATCCAAGTCTGAATCAGGCCCATAGCTACTTATTCCAAGGCACACTATCCTCAGGAAACAAATATCACTACCTAATTTAGAGCAGTCACAAATAGAGAAACTTCCATTCATTTAAACACAGACAACAAAGGTACCTTTTCCTTTTAATTGCTTTCCTCCGAGCCCCGGCGTTTGGTATAGTCCTCAGTCTACCTTACTACAGGCCCCGCATTCAATGCACAGATTTGTTACGCAGACCCTAAAAATACAGAAAGCAACAAAATATAAACACAGCAAAAATTATTTTCAGAAAAAAAACAAGTGTGCTAAAGGCCAGCAATGACATATCATGTTACGTGCAAGCAGCGTTTAGTGACGATAAGAAACAAAATATCCCTGACACATGTTTTCGCTGGACGGCAACAAATGTATAAGATGCCACAATACTGTATCTTGCAGCTGCTGGGAGAGTCAGCTGCACAGCTGATGCTACAGACAGTGGCCCTCTGACCAAATCTTATTTGATTACTGTGTGGGCTGGTAACAGAGAACCATGGTTTTATTATATCCAGACCAGAGTCATTTTTCTTTTCACTCCTTACTACGAATATAGAGTGCTGGTAATTTAGAGATAAATAGTAAATCTTTTATTGAAGAAGATCAAAGTTACCACTGAGAAGCAGAGAGAGCAAATGACAGAATTTTTCCCTGGGGGATTACAAGTGGCAACTGGCATGAAGCGTGGTGAACGGGTGCATATTTTCGGTGGGGAGTTGGTGATGTACAGTTGCCCTCATTATAGAGGGAGGGTGTAAAAACATGAAATAAATAAAGCTTAAAGCACCCGTTATAAGAGGTTATAAAGACAATGAGACAGTAGGAAGTGAGAGAATAATTACAGCCTTCCCGTATGTGGTAAAAACCGGTCCGGGCCATATGTAAAGGCTGTAATCTCTCCCTCCCCGGTAACAGCTGTCAGGATTCCCCGCACACTACAAGCTCCACAGTGACAGAGTCGGCTTGGTCCGGCGTTCCAGGATCCACACTACTCCATCTTTTCCCCAATACAGACGGCATATCAGGTAGTATCAGTGGGATACTAAACTAAATATTCCGCGAGCAATTGGTAACGTTGGTAAAGGAAGCCCTTAATCTGAACTAAGTATGTAACATTATCACTTTCAACTGACATCTGGTTGATGTAACTTTCTGCCAGGATAGACTATAGAATTGTTTGCAGCATTGCCGGTTTGTTGCTAGTAACATTGGCCCTCATTCCGAGTTGTTCGCTCGCTAGCTGCTTTTTGCAGCATTGCACACGCTACGCCGCCGCCCTCTGGGAGTGTATCTTAGCTTAGCAGAATAGCGAACGAAAGATTAGCAGAACTGCTACAAAATATTTTCTTGCAGTTTCTGAGTAGCTCCAGACCTACTCCTAGACTGCGATCACCTCAGTCCATTTAGTTCCTGGTTTGACGTCACAAACACGCCCTGCGTTCGGCCAGCCACTCCCCCGTTTCTCCAGACACTCCTGCGTTTTTCCCTGACACGCCTGCGTTTTTTTAGCACACTCCCGGAAAACGCTCAGTTACCACCCAGAAACGCCCCTTTCCTGTCAATCATTCACCGGTCAGCAGTGCGAATGAAAAGCGTTGCACGAACACCAGCAAATCTACTAAGTTTTGTGTTAAATAACTTGGCACATGCGCTCTGCATGCGCATTTAGCAACAAATCGCAGAATAGTGAAAATCGGCAACGAGCGAACAACTCGGAATGAACACCATTAAACCTTAGTAAAGAACACGATGCAGAAACAGGAGAATGACTCTCAGTCCACTGTTGGAAGAATGTATTACGATTAATGGACCTTATTCAGTAAATAGTTGCCGTCCAGAAATAGAGAAAAAACGCCCAATGCAGAATTTGCAAATGCATCGTAATATGCGGTCTGAACGCAAAACCATACGCATGTACCGGAACATCGAAGATTTTTCCCTTCTACGCAAGGCAGAGTCATCTACAATTCTTGCAATGCAAGAGGCTGGAAGTGGTCATCCCTGACGTCACAGACCCTCCTTAAAAACGCTTGGGCACGCCTTTTTTTCTGACACGCCCAGAAAATAGCTGGTGTCCGCCCAGAAACACCAGCTTCCTGTCAGTCAAACAGCGGCTGCATTGCGATCACGATCTGTACACAATTTCTGTCACTATTCTTGCTTGTGCCTCCGCAATGCAAACGCTACGCATGCGCAGCCGTTAGATAATCGGACGGATTGCAAAATGCAATTTTTGCAATCCTTACTGAATAAAGTCCATTGTCCAAAATTACAGTTCCAGAAACACTTGAAAATTAAATAGAGAAAGAAACCAGAATCGTAACATTTCTTTAGAAAGATTGTATTATTGAATAATGAAACATTAAGTCCCTCAGCAAAAGTACAATTCCTCTCTAATACCCCTTTTACACCAAAAATCTGGGTAACTGAACACGGTTTAAAGTCATGTCAAAGAGGCTTGAAACCCTGTTCCCACCACAGGCTGGACCCTGGTGGCAAGTCTTCCCTCTGCCAGCGCTTGGAGATGACATCATCTCTAAGTGCCCATGATCTGACTCTCCATAGGCTTTAAGCGTGACCTGGGGCACCCGCTTACAGCGCAGGCTACCCGGGTCATTCTAAGGTTCGACCTTAGTAGCTACCAGTGTTGGATTCCAGGGTTACTCGACAGGGCCATTTTACACCAAGCCGTGACCCGGGTAGACCCAGCAATAACCCAGGTTATTTGTCGAGTGGAAAAGGAGTATATACCTAGGTATGAGTCCAACATGAGCATGCTCAGTATAATATTTAAAGCATAGGGCCTTATTATAAGAGATTTATTAATTTATTAATCAAGATGCCTCTCAAAAGAAATCTTTGTTCGGGGCCATTCATAACAAAAAAAAAAAAAGTCCCCAGAGCAGCAGCAGTGATATTCAGCTACAGTACCTGTCCTAGTCTATGCACCACCTCCCAAGCCCCCCCCCCGCACATCGGCGAAGAGCACCAAGAGGGGGGCTTTGACAAATAGCCAAGAGCCCTAAATCCTGCAGAACTTCAGTTTTGGCAGGATTAGGAGCTTTATGTGCCTTAGATAAAGACCCCTTAAATTGTTATCTTTTCAGATGTGACACTGCCCAGAGTTTCTTAAAAGTGCCCTAATTCTTTCAGATGGACTACAAAGAAAATAACAAAATAAAAATACCTCATGGAAATCTTTTAAAATGTATGACTGTATAATATTTATATAGTATGCCGCTTCTATTAGACAAATTGTGTTTTCAGTTTAGCAATCCTTAGTGGGACAATCTCCTGAGGCTGAAGTGGACATCCTCGTGTGTCTTGATGCTATTTTCAGATCATCACCTGTCTTGTGATAAGACACCTCTCACCAGTTGTTCCTCGTCGCAACGGCAGCTTGAAATAAAATAGACATACGTTGTTTTGCCATGCCACACAGATAGCCAGGAGACTGAGCTGGGAGTGGCTAAACGGCATACACTGCACATTTTTGGAGGATAAATGCAAATTTCTAGTGTCCTTTTTGTGTATGTCGGGGGGTTACCACAGTAGATATTGGAAATATCTGTGGTCCCCCATTTTCAGTCGTGCAATCAGCCCCCATAGGTGTGTTTTACCAAATTCTGGAGCTTGACACTCAGTGGCAAACGCAGGATTTCTTGAGGGCGGTTTCCAAATGCAATCCCACAATCTCCCACTCTGCAGGAACATTGGAGCAAGTGCAGGAGTTTGGGGGAGCGGTAGAAGAACCTAGTAACGACTCTGAACATTGGTCTTTTTATACACTGTATACTGTATGGAATACAGTATTTATATTAAACACTATAGATGGTCTATACTAGTATAGGCTTTATCAAACATACTTAAATAATATAAATAAGTGGTCAGAAAAAGGTTAAACATACCATAATAAATAAATACACAAACATAATAGAACCAGTACTTGCACTTTCTAAGAGCACATTCTTCCACCTTATGGTAATGCTCCTGTCTCTTCTTCCTGGTAGCTACTCTTTGGTCCATTCTAAGCACACATTCTTCCACCTTATGGTAATGCTCCTGTCTCTTCTTCCTGGTAGCTACTCTTTGGTCCATTCTAAGCACACATTCTTCCACCTTATGGTAATGCTCCTGTCTCTTCTTCCTGGTAGCTACTCTTTGGTCCATTCTAAGCACACATTCTTCCACCTTATGGTAATGCTCCTGTCTCTTCTTCCTGGTGGCTACTCTTTGGTCCAGTGCACTGAATGAGGTCTCAGATCCACACACACAGTAAACTTGGTAGAAGAAGCTGCAACCACTGGGCATCTGGGTATGTGCAGCAGCTCTGCTGTCCCAAAAACTGTAAGGTGTGGCAGCAGTTCTAGTAATAGTATTATTTACCATTACTATTGTTGTCATAATTTGAGCCACTTGCCAAGAGGAAGGGAGTTTCCGTGCAACCAGAAACCCCCCCTGCATTTGCCTATGACACTGGTAGCTAAATGCCATCTTTATAAAACAAGCAGATCATTAACGCGATCCACAGAATACACAGGTACAAGGTAGGGAATCATATTTTATATAATGTATAATTAAATAACGTATAGTTCAATTTTGATGGGTTTAACCTCTTGATTTTTATAATAAACTTATTTTTGTAGTGAACAGTTTCCTCCCTATTTACGTGTGCTTTTATTTTATCCGTTGCGATGTCCCATTCTGGTCTGACCTTGGCATTACCCTACAACTAATTCAGTGATTTTTTTTTTTTTTGTGTTTTGTAACCTGCAAAAATAAAGAAAAACCCCCCTTACCCTTAAGGGGGGTACTCACGGAGCGATATTCTAAGCAATCTGACTAGATTGCTTAGAATATCGGCAGGATCGCTCCGTGTGTAGCCCCCTCGGCGATAGCGATGCGCGGCCCCGCACATCGCTATCGCCGCTGCTAGATTGGCCTGCATGCAGGCCAATCTAGCGGGTCGCTCACTTCACCCGCTGGGTGAAGTGAGCGGCCCCCCCGTCTCCCCCCGCACGCTCAGCACAGATCGCGCTGTGCTGAGCGGCAGGAGAGATGTGTGCTGAGCGGTTCGCTCAGCACGCATCTCTCCTTGATCGGCCCGTGGGTACTGGGCTTTAGTGATCACACCAATTATTTCACATTAACTGTTATCCACAAATCAGTGGCCTTAATCTCCTTCATTCTGTTATTTGCCCTTTTGCACTTTCTAGAGACATTGTGGGTGTGATATATAGGAGAACGGATTCTTATCTCTGAACTCTCTATGAATGGGCCAAGGGCACGGTCTCTTTAACCTGCCAGTCTGCAAATAAAACACACAAGCTGCAGATAGCAGGAGCATCTGATCAGGTTTTCATGAGATTTGGGAGTCTTGGAAACATGGGTCGTAAAACAGGCCCCCCTCCTGCTCCCGGCCTTTGTATACTGTCCCTGTCATTGGACTGATAATGGAGGGAATGAGGCAGCATTGAAGACCACTGGGCACACAGAGAAACATATGTGTATTTAAAGTAACAAAAGAAGTGTGAGTTATTGTGTGTGTGTGTGTGTGTGTGTGTGTGTGTGTGTGTGTGTGTGTGTGTGTGTGTGTGTGTTTTTTGTATACAGATATATGTGTCGCAAACACTCCCATGTTGCACAACAAATGTATATAAAAATTATTGTTTATGAAAAGTCCAGGTACAGTCCATTTTTGTGTAGTGCCGCTCTCCTCTGTTACCCTTCCCAAAGAACGGAACTCTGAAGGAATGGGAGGTACACAATGCTGAAGCTCGCTCTGAAAAGCAAAACTTGACTCAAAATACATGTAACCACTCCCACAGGACGATGCGATAACTGCAAATATCACAAACAGTGCATGAACAAGGCAGAACTCCACGGTCCTCATGATGAAGCCGGCACTCCTGGGGTCTCTGTGCAATCCACGCTTGTTTCCTGGACCAGTCACGTCATTGCAATCACGTCCCTGCTGGCCACACCCAGATGCGTTTTGTCCAAGGGAACTTCCTCAGTGTATCCACAAAAGAATGTCCTGGCGCATCCTCCAGCAACCCCAGCTGTCCCACAGGACCCCCGCAGAATGTCCCAGTGTGTCTTCCAGCAAGCATGACGGTCCTCCAGGAGCCCCGACAGTGTGTCCCGACAAGTCATCCAGCAAGCCCGGTTGCCCCAGGATCCCCCATAGTGTCCCCAGCGCTACAACATTATGGGCATGTAAATATTCTGAAATCCGGAAAAATCCCATCTCCAAAATGCTTCTGCTCTGAAGAATTTCAGATGGGAGACTCAACCTGTATAGTTTTGATGTTAATATGTCCCACTTGGCTGGGGTAAAATGAAATACCCTCCATAAACTCCCATGGAATACAATCAAATAAAATGTTCTGTTTGAATGAAGTGAACAAGGCCTCTCTCATTTGTTGGAGCAACTCTACATAAATAAGTACAGGTACAGCACCGATTTTCCGGCATCCTCAGTTCCAGTGCCGTGCCGGAATATCTTTTTTGCCGGATTGACGGTGGAAACTTTTTTTTACTAATTTTGCACCTTCAGAACATTTCTAAATAGTAAAATATATGCTACAGTATAGTATTCATTAATGAATAAACACAGTAGTGTATGCAAAACTGTTTATAAGCAAAACAGGTATCAGGTGCTTGCTGTAACCTTGGACGCCATAACAGCCCCACCGATGCTTGCTGTGTCACCTGCAGTGTCCGCGGAAGCTGTACCCACTGACACTTGCGTGTACTGCGTGTTACGCCCATGCGCAGAAAATGTTCCGGATTAAGGGGTTCATTCCGAGTTGTTCGCTCGCTAGCTGCTTTTAGCAGCATTGCACACGCTAGGCCGTCGCCCTCTGGGAGTGTATCTTAGCTTAGCAGAAAGTGCGAACGAAAGGTTAGCAGAACTGCTCGGAAAAATTTTCATGCCGTTTCTGAGTAGCTCCAAACCTACTCCTACCTTGCGATCATTTCAGTCTGTTTAGTTCCTGCTTTGACGTCACAAACACGCCCTGCGTTCGGGCAGCCACTCCCCCGTTTCTCCAGGCACGCCTGCGTTTTTACCGGACATGCCTGCGTTTTTTAGCACACTCCCGGAAAACGCTAAGTTACCTCCCAGAAACGCCCCATTCCTGTCAATCACTCAACGATCAGCAGTGCGACTGAAAAGCGTCGCTCAACCTTGTCTAAAACTGCATAGTTTTTTGTGAAAGTACGCACGCACAGAAATGCCGATTTTTAGCCTGATTGCTACGCTGCGAACAACGGCAGCTAGCGATCAACTCGGAATGACCCCCTAAAAGATGTCCCTAACCCCCCTTTAATCCGGACAAAGCAAAATTGTCTGGATTAAAAGAGGTTCCGGATCATCGGTTGCTGGAAAATTGGTGGTGTACCTGTAATGTAACAAAAAGGTGAGCGCTATAATGAATATATGATGTAACAAGAAAATCATACAGTATGAAACCTTTAAGAGTTAAAATGTTACACTTGATTGCAACAGAAATTACCTTGCATTGTAAACAGTGTTAAAAATGATTGAGCCTGATTAAAAGGCAACCAGGTATATATGGGCAGAGGTGAGCGGTGTCAGAGGTCAGAGGTGATGCAGACTTGGTGAGCCTAATTAGCCCCATCCTTAACCTGTCTTCCCTCCAGTCCTACTTGCGCCAGTGGGTACCTCTCCCGCTATTGGATCCAGCCGCTGAGGTCCATGCTAGAAACTGGAAGTGACCGGATGATGTCGATGCTGAGAGTTGGGGAATCTGTAGCACTAATCTGACAGCTTCCAACGCGTACACAATAATAATAATGCCCCTTCAAAGATAGTGTTATGTTAAACTAAGGTGCCTTTTTATTAATCATCACGGCAATACAGATTTTGTTAGCACCACAATTTACTAATCAGAGCTCCAGCGAAAACCCCGTACCTCTGCAAACCTTCTCTCTCCCCTCTGCCAGCCTAGCGCCTCTGGCGAAGGGTCACAGGGAAACGCACAGAGTTTCCACCTGACGGTGATGCAGCAAAGTCCTTCTAGCTTCATGGGTCTCCAATGGCAGGTATAGAGTAATGCCATCTCAAGATTGCCTAATGCAGGCATTCCCAACCACGGTCCTCAAGGCACATTAACAGCGCAGGTGTTAGTGATATCCAGGCTGCAGCACAGATGGTTAAATCAAAATAACTGAGCTACTAATTAAGTCACCTGTGCTGAAGCCTGGATATCACTAAAACCTGCACTGTTATAGGCCCTACACACTGGCCGATATTCCTCAAAGATATGAACGATCTCGTTCATTATTGAACGAGATAACGTCATACTTGCTTACCTGACCCTTTCCATGAGGGAGAAAATGCTCTGTTCCTGGACTTTCCTGGTAATGTATGATTGCCATCACCTGTGGTGAAGCACCTTTCTTATCAATTAACTAGCTCACCACAGGTGATGGCAATCCTACATTACCAGGAAAGTCCAGGAACAGAGCATTTTCTCCCTCATGGAGAGGGTCAGGTAGGCAAGTATGGATAACATTCATATCTTTGAGTGTGGAGGCACCAGCGATGAACGATGTGTGGCCCCGCGCTCGTTCATCGCTGGTGCCCCCGTCGGCTGTACATGCAGGCCAATATGGACGATCTCGTCCATATTTGCCTGCACTTCAATGGAGCCGCCGGGTCGCCCGTTGGCCGGATCCGCCGTCGGGCAGCTCGGCGACGGATCTTTATATGTGTAGGGCCCATTAGTGTGCCTTGAGGACCGTGGTTGGAAATGCCTGGCCTAATGCATAAAGCCTCTTTCCCCATAGAGATCTATGGGAATTGAGGTAGGAGATGCTAAATATTTAAGCACCAGAAAAATCTCTGAAACCTTTTGAAAAATTGAAAAACAAAACAAAACTGAGAAACACTGGAGAAAGGAAGCTACTTTAATAAATAGACCCCTGACCATTATAACTTGATTTCTCAGAGATACATCCAAATAATCTAATTTTCTGCCACTCTTTTGTGTCTCCATACTAGTGGAGTAAAACTAAAGCACTTAATAGTAATACGTGATGCCTGTGTCTCCAAGCTTCCTCTATGGCTTATTGCTGAGTGGTGCTCGGTAATAATTCAAGGCCATTTGCTGGTAGACACTTGGGAAAATGATTGACTCTCACTGGATAGCTGTAATCCCCACGTTTCCTGTACTGGAGTAAGACTGACAGAAGGTACTTTAGGTTTCAATGTAAATTCATTTTTAGCATCTGCTTAGGGACAGTTTTACAACCCCAGTCCTGTGACTTAAGCCATAAAGTAGGGAAAGA